>NC_068363.1:40880098-40983834 GCF_020536995.1 Dreissena polymorpha
TTATTCAAATGATTATAAAAGAAATGATTTATATCTGTATTAACACATAACTTTTAATACATCAATACTTAAGTTAGGTATAATATTATATATGTTTCATTTATCACCTGATTTCTCAATCTTGATTAATATTGTCGATACTTTAATTTAAATACTTTATTTATAAACAACTGCGTATTTATATAATAAACTCGACTAGAGTATACAGTTGGGCGTTTGGACAGTTTATTTTGTAAATATATCTTACTGGTATGATGGCCGTTTTCAGATTGAATCAACAATTATGAACAGTACACTTTTGTATCAATATCACATGTATTAATACAAGAACACGTGAGTTATATTTGCTCTTTCGGATAAACGGATCCGTTGCAACTGATTGTTATCACGAGGACATGTTTTATAACGCAAAACATAATTCGCTCGATAAGAAATATTAAACTGATGCATTTAACTGTTGATGGATTCTTTATCAGTCTTCAATGCTTTTGTTATTTTCAGTTAGAATAAAAACAAACTGATGCTAAGCATTTACCGTTCCGAGGTGATGATCTGAGTTTTATTCACTGTATGTTCATAGTGTGTGCTCTATTATACAGGTAGTGGATGAAATGAACTCCTGTTGGAGTTTTTGGAGTTTAATAGCTATCTATATTAGCAGGCTTGATAAGTCTTGTATTCAGAGAGTTTACTTACTTTAACGAATACATTACACAGGCTTACACAAATCGTTTAACTTAATTTCCAGTGCATGATAATTACACATAGAACATAATTAAAATTGGTTCAATCTTAAAGCTAAATCATGCAAAAGTAAAATGTCGTCATATAATACAAGTTCAATTATTAGCTGTCTGCAAAACGCTATAGACTCTTGAAAGCTGAAGATCGATGTGGATTTGTACCAACATCTTTTTTGGCGTACCCTATGAAAGGAATTCGACTAATTTTCATTCTGTCGCCTACATGTACGTAATCTAGGTGAAATGATTAAGAGGTGTTTTATATGTTAACTAAAGACGATACACGCTTGCATAATTGATGAATTGTTTTCATATCTTATACACAGTTGATCGTGTCTGGCATTTCAAAAGTTCTGATTAAAAAATAAGTAGCGATTTTCTTGTCACAACCAAACATAATAGGAAAATACAAACAAGCAAAATTGACCTACGAACAAATAACACCATATTTTAATTAGTCCCCTACCAGTGAAACAATATGGAGATTATGCACGTCATTTCATTTCATCATGAATGATGGATATTATGGATGTTATGGTATGGTATGTTATGTTAGTAAATATATTCAAATCTGTAATAAGTGATTTATTATGTCCCCCTTCGAAGAAGAGGGGGTATATTGCTTTGCTCATGTCGGTCGGTCTGTCGGTCCGTCCACCAGGTGGTTGTCAAATGATAACTCAAGAACGCTTGGGCCTAGGATCATGAAACTTCATAGGTACATTGATCATGACTCGCAGATGACCCCTATTGATTTTAAGGTCACTAGGTCAAAGGTCAAGGTCACAGGTGAAGGTCACAGTTACTGGAAATAGGCATTTTAAGGATTTAGCATGGTTCAAACAAGGGAAACAACTACCGTTTATGCATGTTCTTTTTGTTACAGCATTTGCCTCCCTTGTAATTTATTTAAATTTTACCAAATGTAAGGCTAACTGCATTTTTGTAATGCATTGTATCAATAAACATCGGGCAAAAATGAAATTAACCACCACCACCACCACCACCACCACCACCACCACCGTTGTTCACACTCAGTGACAAAAAACGTATTCACACAATGGCTGCTACTACAACTTATAGCCCATATAGGGGGGCATGCATGTTTTACAAACAGCCCTTGTTACAAAATTGTGTTTCTATATTTTTTTACTTTTGATTGTTTGTGTCATTTGAATCGTTAATTTATCAGGTAATACCCTACATGTCTATAAATATTTATGTAATTAATTACAACAGGTTAAATGGCGACAAGTGTGTGTGCAAAATAGAAAAATAAGCATACAATTAACATAACTTACAGTTTGCTTTAATTGAAGTCTCTACTGATGTTTATTGACAGACTTATCAAACATGGGATCCTAACATTTCATGTACATGTATCTATAAATATGTTTAGGTTAAAATCAACTGTTTTAAATGTTTATCTCATTGTGCACATATATTACAATGCATTTGAAATGAATCTTATTTCTTAATTATCCGTGAGACACAAGTATAATGCAAAGTGTTTACTTTCAATTTGTAGTAAAACAATACGAATCAGTCTGAAATTAAATTCCGGTGAAACCGAAGGGGGTTTTAAAATGGTTTGCGCTCTTTGAGTTTGTCAGTCTGTCACACTTTTCTGGATCCTGCGCCAGTGTTTTTTTTTCACTTATAGGGAAATGGCGGCGGGGCCCGTCCAAAGGGGAAAAAATTCGTCGTTTTTTAGGAAAAGGGGAAAATTAAAAATTCACTCTTTTATATGTAATGATATTTATTATATGAATACGCATGTTTGTATAAATATTATATTCACAGCAGAATGTCTCTGTCCTTTTTCTGAAATATATATCAATGATTTTTTCAACATTAGTTTCAGACAGTTCAGCCTTCATGCACAGTCTCAGTTTTCTAAGCCATTTTGAGTCGAATTGAGGTGGGTTTTTTTTAATAAATGGCAAATTTGAGCATTTTTTATCAATAAAATGGACCAAATTGGAATGTTTTATCAACAAATATTGACACAATATAGATACATCAGGCCTTTTCCTGGCCATTTTGGGAGAAAAATGCAATTCATGTGAAAAGTCCACTGATTTGGAAAAAACTAATCTAATTTAATATAACACTTTATATTAATTGAAAATCATATAAATTATAGTTATATACTTTGTTAGTTATTTATGAAATAAATTTGAGATATATTTGTCATGATTATAAAACAGTTCTTTCTAAAAAAACAAAAAACAATTTTTTTTATGTTTTTTTTATTTTTACTTCTAGAGTGGATTTTTTTACAAAATGGGGGGAAAATATATACTCTTTTTTGAGGGGAATGGGGCCGAATATCGGCCCCGAAATTGCCATAAAAAACACTGTGCGATAACTTTAAAAGTTCTTTATATTTTTTCATGAAACTTGAAACATGGACAAATGGAAATATGGAGATTATGCACGTCATTTCATTTTGTTCCTACGTCAAGAATTCTGGTTGCTATGGCAACAAATAGATTAGAAATATTGCTGAAAATGGTGGATCCTGCGATATTTTTAAAAGTTCTTCATATTTTTTCATGAAACTTGAAACATGGATAGATGGCAATATGGGGATTATGCAGGTCATTTCATTTTGTTCCTACATCAAGAATTCTGGTTGCTATGGCAACAAATAAACTACAAATACAGCTCAAAATGGTGGATCCTGTGTAGGTAGGGGACTTTTATTTGCTTGGCAATAGTCTTGTTTAAAAAAAAACATGTTTTCTTGGGTGCAATGTTTAAGCCTTTAAGATGCAATATTTCTACCACATGTCTGAATTCTTACTGTGATGTGGTGGTTTGAGTGACTCTATTACAGTAAATATTAGCAACCCCGACAAAAAATTCAACTCACAGAAATCTTAATTTTTTATATAATATTAAAGATCTCATTTAATACTGCTCAGATCAGTTTCAATTATTAATTTATCTTTACTACATCCAAAGTTATGGTAATTTGAATCTTCGGAAAAAATGCCATTTTGGGGAAAATTATGCCTATTAAAAGCGTTCACATTTTGTGTCGATTCGCGGACCCACTTTCTATAAAATTTGGCTTCTTTTTATGTCCCCTATTACAGTAGTTGGGGACATATTGTTTTTGCCCTGTCTGTTGGTCTGTTAGTTGGTCTGTTGGTTGGTTGGTTTGCGCCAACTTTAACATTTTGCAATAACTTTTGCTATGTTTAATATAGCAACTTGATATTTAGCATGCATGTGTATCTCATGGAGCTGCACATTTTGAGTGGTGAAAGGTCAAGGTCCAGGTCATCCTTCAAGGTCAGAGGTCAAATATATGTGGCCAAAATCGCTCATTTTATGAATACTTTTGCAATATTAAAGATAGCAACTTGATATTTGGCATTTATGTGTATCTCATGGAGCTGCACATTTTGAGTGGTGAAAGGTCAAAGTCAAGGTCATCCTTCAAGGTCAGAGGTCAAATATATGTGGCCCAAATCGCTCATTTTATGAGTACTTTTGCAATATTGAAGATAGCAACTTGATATTTGGCATGCATGTGTTTCTCATGGAGCTGCACATTTTGAGTGGTAAAAGGTCAAAGTCAAGGTCATTCTTCAAGGTCAAATATATGGGTCAAAATTGCTCATGTAATGTCACTTCTGCAATATTGAAGCTAGCAATTTCATATTTGAAATGCATGTGTATCTCATGGAGCTGCACATTTTGAGTGGTGAAGGGTCAAGGTCAAAGTCATCCTTCAAGGTCAAACATCATATAGGGGGACATTGTGTTTTACAAACGCATCTTGTTTCTACATGTAGGCCAATACACAGTTGTTTCAAATTGGACTTAGAAAAAAATTATTTTACCAATTTACTTACCCTATGTAAGTTACTGCCAAAATGCACAGCACTGTCCCCTATGGTATTACACGACCCGCAAGGTATCGGGTTTCCTGGGGTGCTGGCGTGCAACAAAAAAGAAGATGCAATATTTATGTAATTGTACTTTGGTCTTTAAATTAAAATTTAATCACAAGGTTTGGCTAGCACAGTTGGTAGAGTTGTGGACTATCATACTGGCAAGCTCAAATCTCAGACTGGCAATATGATTTTTGCAATCATTAGTCCTAAAGTTATTCTTCTACCAATCTCCCTCACCACAGTTTCAAATCCACTTGTTTCAGTTACTGGCATAACTCTCAGTACTAGTAACCTCAGCTTAGACATCTTGATTTGGGTGCTTTTGGAGAATGTCATGGTCATTATATACATTGCAGATCTGTAATTAAGCCAGTCATCTGCATGGCAGGTGGTTTACGTGGCACAGGAATAAAAACGGACCTAACACTGTTCTGGAGCAAATCGGTACTTGTTCTAATTTCACACATTTCTCTGTGGGTGATTAAGTTTGAGATCCAGGAGAGTTTCAGCAGCAAACACTTGTTTGAGATCATGTCAAAGGCCTTGCTGAATGCCATGATGTTGGTATTGACTCGGTTTTAGCTCAGGATAACTGCGATTACATGTAGTCTAACTGACTGCCAAAACATGACTTACGTACTGTCTAAAACAGGACGGTGATTGTTTCGTGCCACTACCAGTTTGTGCCACTGATATTTTGTGTAGGGGGGATTGGATGTTTTGTCCCACTGATATATAGTACTGTACAGAACAATACATGATATAAAAATTGAATATCATATTTTGAATGATAGATATTATGGATCCGGATGTTATGGTATCGTATGTTATGTTAGTAAATATATTCAAATCTGTAAACAGTGATTTATTACAGAATTGAGTATCTTTTTTTTTTCATTGTTTGTGTCATTTCAATCGTTATAGCCAACATTTTTTATTAAAATGATTTTCAGATTTTTTTTCTAAAAGTGTCGGGTAGGAGGACGGAAAAAAAAGATGGGTTACCAAATATGCACTTATTTAAAAAAATGTTATGGTATGAAGTTCTTTTTACTAAGCAACCACAGTGATTTTTTTTCAAACATGTTGATGTGCAAAATGATCATAATCAGACTGTAGGTCTTGATTTGCAGTTTTTAAATTAGTTTGAATTTTAAAAATATCTTAACTATATAGATATAAGTTCAAAAGTTATGCAATCTTTTCACTTGTCTATAATAAACTTTTTGGTGATTTTTTGATGGTTTTTTTTCACAAGGAATATGTATGTTGCATAAAAAATACATTATCTCCACAAACAACCAATTAGCTATTGAGGTTTAAAAAAAACATTTATAGTTTATTGTCCAGTAAAAATCAATACCGCCGACAAATACAAATAGCATAATAAAACGCTTTTCAGGGGTTTCACTGGCTCAAAAAAAGTTGTCGCCACTTTATCGCGGTGTAAAAACCGCCCGTTATTCAAACTTAATCAATAAGGACAATCATTTAAGGAACCTTACTACATTAATGAATAATGGCATTTACTATATTTTTATTACTCTGAGAAGTATGTTAATACATAAATAACAATAAGTACCTTCATAAGTCTTAATATTAAAAGCTTTATTTTTTTATAAATAACAGTTTTCCACTTGATAAACCAGATAACCAACATAATATAATAACGTTAACAATAATGTAACAGTATGCTGCATAAATGTTTCAGAATTATTTATTAAAACCTAGAATCACACAAATATATATCATCTGAAAGGAAAATAAATCCAACATCAGAAAATAAAGCATCTCAATTCAAATTGTTAAACAGTTTATACATTTGGTCATTTGGACATGATATACATCAACTTATGTTTATTATCAAATTCACAAATTCTAAAACAACAACTTTTGTTAAAAGGTTTTCTGTTAGTTGGGGTGGTTGATTTCCAGGTTCAATTAAATGAATATTTTTTCACATCTGTTTCTTGAAAGAAAGACCCAGGATAATTGCCACCATCCATTCTTGTTGTCTGAAATAACACAAAACATATTTGTACAAACTATATACAACAAATTAACACATAAATTTCACTATCTTTATATATGTCCGAATTTTAACATATCCGAAATTTATTACATCGAGTGAAGGACCTACTTTTGATTTCAGAAATAGTTGGTATCTTAATTAAAATATATCGTTCCCAGAACATTTTAATAATGGAACTGTAAAACACAAATGCCTGTTGAAACAAGTTAACATGTGTTTTTGTCATGGTATTGATTAAAGAAATAGCGTCCCTAATAATCATTATAATTATTGATATTCGTGACAGTTTATCCCAGGATAACATAATTGATAGTTCAATGTCATTAAGGAGCTGTTAATCGATAATAACCCCCATAAACTTGACTATTTTATTTGGACATTCATGGTTTGAAATCGTTTTAGGATCTGTTGATTTTGCGATTTTTGAACTTTTGGTACGAAACCAGTTCAGAACAAAACCAAAGTTTCGTACCCATTGAAAATAACGAAAAAACACATATTATATGCACAAATTCGTCACTACAACTACATTAAACAACACTTAAAATTGTATTCTCTAAAATATGACCGTATTTGTGCGTAAAATATGGAATTTTTAAAGTTGATAGGCGTAAATGGGTTTCGCATTTCGAGCACCTGTTAAATTAAAATCGTTCTTTTCTTATTGCTTTCATAATATTTTTTAGTC
Source organism: Dreissena polymorpha (assembly GCF_020536995.1). Lineage (NCBI taxonomy): Eukaryota > Metazoa > Mollusca > Bivalvia > Myida > Dreissenidae > Dreissena > Dreissena polymorpha. The sequence goes on from NC_068363.1 coordinate 40,887,473, forward strand.
ATTTTAATACTATCAATTTTATAAAATTGTAAAGAAATAATAAAATATTTCCTTACAAATCGATTGCATTCAGGATTTTATTTGACGGTTGCATAATTGTAGGGAAATAAGCAGACTTTGCTGATGAAAGCGTTGTAGCGTTCATCAACTTCTTGCACAAACAATGATGGCGTAGCTGTTGGTAAATTCCAGCACATGTACACAATGAAGGAGGTTGGCGTATTAATGTGGGTAATTAAAACTGGGTTTATTATGATGATTTATAACTCATTTGAACTTTTTCTAAAACCCGGCAAGCGTTTTGTGTTTAAAAGCCACCTTTTGGCATCCAAAAAAAAAAGATTTAAATTTTTTTTTTTTGGTTTCGTCAAAAATTGGAGTCGGCGGGTCCGAAAATCATTTTATTAAAAAATTCTGGCCTAATTTATCAAGTAATACCCTACATGTATATAAAATATTTATGTAATTAATTACAACAGGTTAAATGGCAACAAGTATATGTGCAAAATAAAAAAATAAGCATACAATTAACATAACTTACAGTTTGCTTAAAATGGAGTCTTTACTGATTTTTTTTGACAGACTTGGGATCCTAACATTTCATGTACATGTATCTATAAATATGTTTAGGTTAAAATCAACTGTTTTAAATGTTTATCTCATTGTGCACATATATTACAATGCATTTGAAATGAAACTTATTTCTTAATTATTCGTGTGACACAAGTATAATGCTAAGTGTTTACTTTCAATTTGTAGTAAAACAATACAAATCGGTTTGAAATTAAATTCCGGTGAAATAGGAGGGGATTTCATAATGGTTTGCACTCTGTGTGTTTGTCAGTCTGTCACACTTTTCTGGATCCTGCAATAACTTTAAAAGTTCTTCATATTTTGTCATGAAACTTGAGACATGGACAGATGGAAATTTCATTTCATTATGCACGTCATTTCATTTTGTTCCTACGTCAAGAATTCTGGTTGCTATGACAACAAATAGATTATAGAAATATATCTGAAAATGGTTGATCCTGCGATATTTTTAAAAGTTCTTCATATTTTTTCATGAAACTTGAAACATGGATAGATGGCAATATGGGGATTATGCAGGTCATTTCATTTTGTTCCTACATCAAGAATTCTGGTTGCTATGGCAACAAATAATCTACAAATATTGCTGAAAATGGTGGATCCTGTGTAGGTAGGGGACTTTTATTTGCTTGGCAATATCCCAAACCAAAATGAATGCTTGCGGCAAGCTTGCGATGCTAAATTATAATTGTACAAGCTTGCGGCAAGCTTGCGCAAGCTTGCAAGTATTTTAATACAAAATTCTGCAAGCTTGTGCAAGCTTGTGCAAGCTTGTGCAAACTTGCGCAAGCTTTTTAGTAACTGTTGGACTCTGAAATTTTCAAAGTAGTGCATGTCAGCTGAAAATAAGTAAAAATTTCTAAGTACAAAAATATAAAAAAGTTAACAAAAATCATTATTTCAAGGAAGCCGATTTCTTTCCCAGCATATTGGGTTTCAAATTTAATGGCATGAAACACAGAATCTTAATAATCAGGTTAACCTTTTTTTCTGCATAGCAGTTTAACATAACATAAATTTTGACCTTTCATGACCTTCTCAGAAGCCAATCTAATTTAAAATAAATTTTCCGCCAGTATGTCTGAATGCATAAAATCAAACAATCTCTTGGCTAATTCGAGAAAAAGCCCCCCTGAAACATTGACCTTCGAAATGAATAGAGATTCTATGATACAATTTCCAAATGATCTCTTGGCAAAGGCTTGGCCAGTGTTTCTCTGCTGTGTAAATCAATAAATAGGTCAACATCGTCTGGTGAAGTTGAAAATAGGACTTGCTTTCAAGGCTATGTTTCCATATTTAATAATAACCACCATATTGTATGTGACACAAATAAAAATATATGTAAAAACAAGTGATGTGTTTGTGAAACACTATGTCCCCTTTTGAGCGCTTTTGACCCATATATTTGACCTTTGACCTTGAAGGATGACCTTACCCTTTCACCACTCAAAATGTGCAGCTCCATGAGATACACATGCATGCCAAATATCAAGTTGCTATCTTCAATATTGCAAAAGTTATGTCCAAATGTTAAAGTTTGTGCAAACCAACAAACCAACAGAAAGGGCAAAAACAATATGTCCCCCAGTATAGACTGGGGGACCTAAAAATTGTTATTACTGATATTTCAATTCACCTTTAATTTATCTTATTTTTGGCTAATTTTGCTCTTCATTAATTTCATTAAAGTTTTATAAATAACAAGATTTGGTGGTTTTCATCATTTTAAATGTTTCACACAATACTATTTTAATTGTATTTTTATGTCGTCAAAATGAATCAAGTTTCTATGCATGTTAAACTATAATAGAAATGTATAGTAGTTTAAATTTCTAAAATACATTTTCCCAGTCTCAAACTCCATGAAATGATACATAAATGACAATGTTTAATCTGATAAACAATGACCCCCAGCTGACCTGGATCTGTTTTTCTGCAGCCCGAATATTCCCTGACAATGCTGAGCCCTCATACTGTACAAGAACCTGATTATAAAACCATCTGGCTTTGGATTAGTTGCTAGTAATTCACAGGAAGTTTATTGTTTATTTGAATCAAGAGTGTTTAAACAACTGACTGACCTAAATTGTAGGTATAATTCCAGACAACATGAGGACTTAAAATTGCAGTGAAGAAAATGACATGCAATTCTGATAGCAAGGGAGTATTATGTGAAAAAACAATGTGTAATTAATATAGTGTGGAAATGACAAATAAGTTTGTTTCAAAAGAGGTTTAAAGTGGCTGGTTACTGTGTTTTGGTCTCTGATGATTCTTCACCAAATTCCTGTGTTTTTGGAATACTACAGAACAGCATAAAAGGTTTGTATTTTTATTTCTTCATTCCTTTTTATCCCCGCCGAAAAAAAAATCGGAGGGGATAAAGTAATTGGTCCTGTCCGTCTGTCTGTCCGTCCGGCCGAAACTTTTTCTGGAGCATAACTCTAAACTTTACTTTAAACTTAGAATATTAACAGATGGCAACTAGGAGAAGTGCAGTGACCAAGAACCATAACTCTATCTACCTTAGTTTTTGAATTATCTCCCCTTTTATATAACTTTAAAGTACATTTTTGTCCGGAGCATAACTCTTAATATACTAAAGGGATTTACTTGAAACTTGAAATATAAACAGATGGCAAGTAGGAAAAGTGCAGTGACTAAGAACCATAACTCTATCTACCTTAGTTTTTGAATTATCTCCCCTTTTATATAACTTTAAAGTACATTTTTGTCCGAAGCATAACTCTAAATATACTATAGGGATTTACTTGAAACTTGAAATATAAACACATGGCAACTAGGAGAAGTGCAGTGACCAAGAACCACAACTCTATCTACCTTAGTTTTTGAATTATCTCCCCTTTTATATAATTTTAAAGTAAATGTTTGTCCGGAGCATAACTCTAAATCTACTGAAGGGATTTACTGGAAACTTGAAATATAAACAGATGGCGAGTAGGAAAAGTGCAGTGACTAAGAACCATAACTCTATCTACCTTAGTTTTTATATGATCTCCCCTTTTATATAAATTTAAAGTAAATTTTTGTCTAGAACATAACTCTAAATTATAACTACTTGAAACTTGAAATATAAACATATGGCAAGTAGGAAAAGTGCAGTGACTAAGAACCATAAATCTATCTACCTTAGTTTTTGAATTATCTCCCCTTTTATATAACTTTAAAGTAAATTTTTGTCCAGAGCATAACTCTAAATCTACTGAACGGATTTACTTGAAACTTGAAATATAAACTGATGGCAACTAGGAGAAGTACAGTGACTAAGAACCATAACTCTATCTACCTTAGTATTTGAAATATCTCCCTTTATTTAATTTCAAAGTAAGTTTTTGTCCAGAGCAAAATGAATTATCTCCCTTTATTTGTTTTTGCAAATATTATTCTACTCTTTAAAACAAATGTTGTCATACAAGCAAACACATTTCGGCGGGGATTTGGCACTACTGTGACAAGCTCTTGTTAGTTTAGATTATTAAATAATATAATTTGAATTATATTTATGTACTGTGTTCCAGTGGGAAATGTAGAAGGATAATGGAAAGTCAATGTTGTGTGCCAATTTGATGGAAAAACAACACAATTTCAAACAAAAATAGATGAAAATACAAAAATTGCTTATATATATATTTATATATATATATATATATAAACAACATTTCAGATTATATCATAGGATGGGGGAAATAAGGGAGACTGCAACAGCACAAAAGCAGACAGTGTACAAACCAACACCAGTACAGCTTACATATGGTGTAGTGGAAGCCAATAAGTTTAACATAAGTCTGCACCCAATGGCTTGCAGTTGGACCACTGTGATCAGAGTCTGCAAAGGACTTATCATTGGGAGGAATGTTCAACAGTAAAACAACAAGCAGCACAGAATATATTAAAAAATGTAACTGAAAATTGCCAAATGGCATTGACCTTATCTGTTAAAATACCAATTCAGATCTGACCTACTTTTTTGTTTAAAATCGGGTATTTGTTAATTTATGTAGCATATCAATGTCATGTCATGAGTCATGTAGAAATTATAAGGTTTTCTTTTATCACAAGTAAATAATAATATCACTATGCTATAACATGCTTATACCCTGTTTTTAGCGCACCTGAGCACAACGTGCTCATGGTGAGCTTTTGTGATCGCCTTTTGTCCGTCGTGCGTTGTCCGTTGTGTGACGTCAACATTTGCCTTGTTCACTCTCTAGAGGCCACATTTATTGTCGGATCTTCATGAAATTGTTAGAAGATTGGTCTCAATGATATCTTGAATGAGTTCAAAAATGGTTACGTTCGCTTGAAAAACATGGCTGCCAAGGGGCGGGGCATTTTTCCCTACATATGTATATGGCTATATATGGCTATAGCAAAATCTTGTTAACACTCTAGAGGCCACATTTATTGTCCGATCCTCATAAAACTTGGTCAGAAGATTCATCCCAATGATATCTTGGACGAGTTCGAAAATGATGTCGGTTGGTTGAAAAACATGGCCGCCAGGGGGCAGGGCATTTTTCCTTATATGGCTATAGTAAAACCTTGTTAACACTCTAGAGGCCACATTTATTTTCCGATCTTCATGAAACTTGCTCAGATGATTTGTCCCAATGATATCTTGGATGAGTTCTAAAATGGTAACCTTGGCTTGAAAAACATGGCTGCCAAGGGGCGGGGCATTTTTCCTAATATGGCTATATATGGCTATAGTAAAATCTTGTTAACTTTCTAGTTTGCTCAATCTTCATGAAATTTGGTCAGAACATTGGTTTCCTGTAGTAAAGTTTGGTTTTATTATGTCAATATTATGTGACATTAACTGTATTATGTAATTTTCATAACACAGAATTTTCATAGTAAACATAACTGTTTTAGTCATTTACACTTATGATAAGCCTTTCAACTAAGAGATAACTGAAGAAAGACAACATGTACATGATTTTGCAGTATTTATGCAATATTTATCTCCCTTGTTTAACTTGGTTCAGTAATCTATTTTTAGTTCTGCTCTGGAATTTGGGAAGATATTAATCATTGATAAATGCACTGTTCTGAGGGAAAATTGACTACTCTGCCATTGATCTCTTCTGAACTGTATAAAATAAGCTGTTTTGGCTGATTTAAACACCTCCTGATGCTTTCTTGAAAAGTTAACAGCTCTTGAAAGGTTGGAATTTTGAAATAATTCAACTCAAAATTATTTTTAACACCAGCATCAAGACATTTTGGCATTATTTTCTAAATTATTCTTATTATTTAGATTATTTTTATGTGGCATTTTCGAAATTAAAAAGACTATTCTATTTCAATAACTTTAGTAAATTTTTCTTATTTTTACATTTGATTCACTGAAGTTTCCTAATCTCCATAAATATTTTTCTTTAGATTAAATCAGACCTATTTTGTAAACTAGATTTTTGAAGCATTTTCTAGACTAATAGTAACTTATATTTACATGTATATCAGTTTTTTGACAGATTTTGAACTTCTTTTTACATTCATTAAGGTATTTACTGTATTTTGTTCATTTTTGTAACGATACTTAGATTCTTTAGACTTGGCTTGTACCTGTTCTTAATTTTCTGTCAATGTTCTTCATTTTCCGAGTTCTTGGAATAAAAATAAGTTATTAGCTCATCTATTTTTTGAAAAAAAAAATATGAGCTTTTGTCATCACCTTGGCGTCGGCGTCCGGTTAAGTTTTGCGTTTAGGTCCACTTTTCTCAGAAAGTATCAATGCTATTGCATTCAAACTTGGTACACTTACTTACTATCATGAGGGGACTGGGCAGGCAAAGTTAGATAACTCTGGCGTGCATTTTGACAGAATTAGGTGCCCTTTTTATACTTAGAAAATTGAAAATTTTGGTTACGTTTTGTGTTTAGGTCCATTTTATTCCTTAAGTATCAAAGGCTTTTAAGCTATTGCTGTCATACTTGCAACACTTACTAACTATCATAAGGGGACTGTGCAGGCAAAGTTATGTAACTCTGACTGACATTTCGACAGAATTATGTGCCCTTTTTATACTTAGAAAATTGAAAATTTGGTTAAGTTTTGTGTTTAGGTCCACTTTATTCCTACAGTATCAAAGCTATTGCTTTCATTCTTGCAACACTTATTAACTATCATAAGGGGACTGTGCAGGCAAAGTTATGTAACTCTGACTGGCATTTGGACGGAATTATGGGCCCTTTATACTTAGAAAATTGAAAATTTAATTAAGTTTTGTGTTTTGGTCCACTTTACCCCTAAAGTATCATAGATATTGCTTTCATACTTGGAACACTCGCAAACTATCATAAGGGTACAGTAAAAGGACAAGTTGCATAACTCTGGTTGTCATTTTTACGGAATTATGGCCCTTTTTTGACTTAGTGACTTTGAATATATGGTTAAATTTTGTGTTTCGATCCACTTTACTTATCAAGGCTATTGCTTTCAAACTTCAAATACTTTCATGCTATTATGAGGTTACTGTACCTGGCAAGTTGAATTTTACCTTGACCTTTGAATGACCTTGACTCTCAAGGTCAAATTATTAAATTTTGCTAAAATTGCCATAACTTCTTTATTTATTATTAGATTTGATTGATACTTTGAGAGAACTACTCTTACCTGACATACCACAATAGACTCCACCCAAACCATCCCCCGTGCCCTCCCCCCCCCCCCGAATCCCCCCCTATATTTTTTTTTAAAAGATCATCTCACAAATGACCACCACACCCTCACACTATATCCCCCCACCCCACCCCCCCCCCAAATTATTATTTTTTAAACGGTTAAAAACACATATATTTATTTTTATTCCGCATTTTTGGAAGATAATGTAATAATTGTCCACACCCCCACACTATACACCCCTCTTCACTCCACCCCTCCCTCCTTTGTGATTGAAATTGAGAGTCCCTTCACCTTTAAAATGAAAATAGATGAGCTGTCTACACCCGCAAGGGGGTGCTCTTGTTTTTGTTAAAGCTGCCTTGGTTTTCACTTATAAATAAATTCTTTGAGTGTAATTAGGCGTCCCTGACTGAACACCTTTAGTTAATTGAATTACAACCATTCAGTATAGTAATCCTGACCGGAAATAAGAGTTCGTCAAATAAATATTTCCGCATTACATAAGTGCTCACAAAGTTACATAACTTGTAACCGTCCTGTGACCGGTTCATTTGCGTAAGCGAAGGAGACTGCACTACCACACCTGGATAGGACAGTTGAGTTGGATAATGGTTTGGATCGGTAAAAAAACATGGCCGCCAGGGGGGGGGGTCTTTTTCCTTATATTTATATAGTAAAAAAGCTTGTGAACACTCTAGAAGTCACATGTTTTGCCTAATCATCATGAAATTTTGTCAAAACATTAGTTATGTGGATGTCTCGGACGAGTTTGAAAATGGTCGTGATCAGTGAAAAAACATGGCCGCCAGGGAGTGGGGCAGTTTTCTTTATATGTATATAGTGACAACATGTGAACAGTCTAGAAGACACATTTTTTTCCCAATCTTCATGAAATTTGAACACATCTTGGAAGAGTTAAAAAATGGTTCAGGTCTGTTAAAAAAACATGGCCACCAAGGGGCCATTTGTTGTTCATTCTTCATGATATTTGTTAGAACATTTGTTCCATTGATATCTTAGGCTGCAAAGAACAGGTCATTTCTTTTTATCTCAGGTGAGTGACTTTGGGTCTTTCAGGCCCTCTTGTTACAAATAAACCGTTAGCCCTGAACTGTAAAGCTAATTTTCAACTTGAAATGAGTTTCATAAAAAAAGGGGAATAGCAGATTCCTCAGAGCATCATTATGGAACACATCATTTATTCTTGTAATATATTTAATCATGAAATTGCTTCCTGCTAATTATGATTGCAGTCACATTTATTGAAATAAAAGGATATAAAAAAGAATAACATTATATACATTTCAGTGGTTTTTATTTTCCTTTTTTTCAGAGCTCTGGTGTTGAAAAGGATCACCTTCATCCAGAGCACGAAGTGTACATTACTCAGTGGCAACTTTCACAAGAACAGCATGCTGGAGCCTATACATTGTATCCACAAAAGTTAACAATTGCTCTACTGGATGTCCTTTTCAGCAGGGAACAACTTGCAAAGTCCAGCACCAATGGGTCTGGGAAAGCCAATAATACCTTAATATCAACAACATGTTTGCCTTGTGTTGCCACACAGGGTGTGAAACATTTTGTGTTGAATGCATTTAAAAAAGACAATGGTACACTGTCACAGTGTGCCTGTCCGATTCAGCTTTATAAGACATAATTAACAGTAAATGTGCAAATGCTAGAAGGGCACTAACTTGTTGAAATGTTCAAATGTGTAAATTATGTAGATATGTATATACTATGTTATATATACTGTAAAATATGAATTGTTCATTTGTACTCTTTACTTTTTTCAGATTGGAAGGTTGTACACAAACTTGAAAGTACTATTCTATGGAATCTGCAAGCTTGCGGCAAGCTTGCGCGAGCTTGCAAATAAACATCATCAGCAAGCTTGAGCAAGCTCGCGCAAGCTTGCTGCGAGGTTCCAATTCTAAGCTTGCGCAAGCTTCCTCCGCAAGCTTGCTGCAAGCCTGTTAGAAAAGCTTGCGATTTTGGTTTGGGTAGTCTTGTTTATGAAAAAACATTTTTTCTTGGGTGCATTGTTAAAGCCTTTAAGATGCAATATTTCTACCACATGTCTGAATTCTTACTGTGATGTGGTGGTTTGAGTGACTCTATAAAAAGGAGAGCTATGCCAGCTTGAGTTTAAACAGAAGGATCACTCAGACAGAAAAAAACAAGGGTTGGAGATTCAGATGCTTTAAAGCCCTTTCCAGGAAATCTCTTACAACAAGGAAAATCAAGTGTATAACAAAGGCCCAACACTGTAATCTTCAATTTTGGACAACAATGAATCTGTGTGATGGTTCTATGCCTGTGAAGCCCCGCCTCCCCTCCCTCCCCCCTTCAATGCTCTCCAATCTTTGATTAGAAAGCTAGCGTGCCCATCATTTTGATGGGCAACAAAACAGAAGATGCAATATTTATGTAATGTACTTTGGTCCTTAAATTAAAATTTACATGACAAGGTCTGGCTAGCACAGTTGGTAGCGTTCTGGACCATCATACTGGCAAGCTCAAATCTCAGACTGGCAATATGATTTTTGCAATCATTAGTCCTGTACTTATTCTTCTGCTTATCTCCCTCACCACAGTTTCAAGTCCACTTTTTTTCAGTTACTGGCAAAACTCTCAGTACTAGTAACCTCAGCTTAGACATCTTGATTTGGGTGCTTTTGGAGAAAGTCATGGTCATTGAATACGTTGCAGATCTGTAAAGAAGCCAGTCATCTGCATTGCAGGTGGTTTACGTGGCACAGGAATAAAACCAGACCTAACTCTGTTCAGGAGCCTATTGATACTTGTTGTGATTTCACACATTTCTCTGCAGGTGATAAAGTTTGAGATCCAGGAGAGTTTCAGCAGCAAACACCGGTTTGAGACCATGTCAAAGGTCTTGCTGAATTCCATGATGTTGGTATTGACTTGGATTCAGCTCAGGATAACTGCGATTAGGCTAACTGACTGCCAAAACATGACTGAAATACTGTCTTAAACAGGTGGTGAATGTTTTGTGCCACTACCAGTTTGTGCCACTGATATTTGTGTAGGGAGGGATTGGATGTTTTGTCCCACTGATATATAGTACTGTACAGAACTATACATGATATAAAAATTGAATATCATATTTTGAATGATAGATATTATGGATGTTATGGTATGGTATGTTATGTTAGTAAATATATTCAAATCTGTAAACAGTGATTTATTAAAAATGTGTTTCTATGATCAATATTTTTATGCACCCTTTCGAAGAAAAGGGGGTATATAGTTTTCGCACTGTCCGTCTGTCTGTCTGTAAGTCTGTGTGTCAGTCTGTCACACTTTTCGTGTCCGCTCTCTAATTTAAACAGTTTTCATCCAATCTTTACGAAACTTGGTCAGAAGTTGTATCTAGACAATATCTAGGTCAAGATCGAATATGGGTTATGCAAGGGCAAAAACTAGGTGACAGGGTCGAAAAAACAAATTTAAGGGAAGTAAAAAGCTTTAAATGGACATAATTATCTGATGTGGCAAATTATATATTTTTGTTTAATAAATCAAAGCGGGGAAGTAGGCGGCATTGTGTTTCTGACAAACACATCATTGTAAAGGTCAAGGTCATCCTTCAAGGTCTAAGGTCAAAAATGCAATTCCAAGGGAAGTAATAAGCTTTAAAGGGACATAATTATTCAATATCGAACATAGCAACTTGATATTTGGCATGCGGAGATACACAGTTTAAGTGGTGAATCTACAGTCACGGTAGTGGCTTTTAATTTTTTGCTACTAAAAATAGAGATTTGTTAGAGACAATCATTTTCAAGGGCAGTAATTTATATAATTATAAATCTCAGATTATATATTTCCTTACCAAGAATTTAAGTTCTTTTCACAGTTTCTGTACAGATTTTTTATTTTGATTACTTAAAACTCAAATGATTGATTTGTCAAAGGTTTTTATGCCCCCCGGATAGATAGGTCGGGGGTATATTGTTTTTGGCCTGTCTTTCTGTCTGTCATTCTGTCCCAAAACTGTAACCTTACAGTAAAGTTTTGCAATAACTTTTGAAATATTGAACATAGCAACTTGATATTTGGCATGCATGTGTATCTCATGGAGCTGCACATTTTGAGTGGTGAAAGGTCAAGGGCTATCCTTCAAGGTCAAAGGTCAAAAAATTAAAACTTTAATATAGTAAAGTTTTGCAATAACTTTTTAAATATTGAACATAGCAACTTGATATTTGGCATGCATGTGTATCGCATGGAGCTGCACATTTTGAATGGTGAAAGGTCAAGGTCATCTTTCAAGGTCAAAGATTTAAAACTTGAATACCGTAAAGTTTTGCAATAACTTTTGAAATATTGAACATAGCAACGTGATATTTGGCATGCACGTGTATCTCATGGAGCTGAACATTTTGAGTGGTGAAAGGTGAAGGTCAAGGTCATCCTTCAAGATCAAACGAGAAATATATGGCGTCTGTCCGTCCGAAAACTTTAACATTGGCCATAACTTTTTCAATATTGAAGATAGCAACTTGATATTTGGCATGCATGTGTATATCATGAAGCCGCACATTTTGAGTGGTGGAAGTTCAAGGTCAAGGTCATCCTTCAAGGTCAAAGGTAAAAAAAATAATTTTTGTTTCAAAGCTGCGTTCTCATGAAGCTGCACATTTTTGAGTGGTGGAAGTTCAAGGTCAAGGTCATCCTTCAAGGTCAAAGGTAAAAAAAAAATAACAAAAAATTGCAAAGCGGCGCATTAGGGGGCATTGTGTTTCTGACGAACACATCTCTTGTAGTACCTAAGATAGATCTTTTTGCATCCAGAATTAACAAGCAGATAGATAGATTTGTCTCTTGGTTTCCAGAACCAGGATCTACATATACTAATGCATTTAGTATTTTTTGGAAAACTTAAGTTCCATATAATATATGTAATATATATAATATATTATATTACCCCCATTTAATCTTATGGGGAAAGTAATCAATAAAATTAAAACTGACAGAGTAGAAAAAAGCTATAGTAGTTCTTCCTATATGGAGATCTCAAACATGGTTTTCTATGTTAATGACAATTCTCTGTGATTTTCCTGTCAGGCTACCAAAACACAGGGACAGGAGCATCCGTTAGCAAAGAAGATCATCATAGGCGCAGCAGTCTTATCCGGAATTCACTTGAGAGTCAAGGGCTTTTACCAGAAGCTGCAAACATTATCATCCAGTCATGGAGACCTGGAACTAGGAAGCAATATGACCTGGCATGGAAACAATGGTATTTTTGGTGTTTACGAAGGAAAGTTTATCCCCTTACTACAACTGAAATTAAAGTAGTTGATTATCTTTATTATTTAAATTTTAAGAATAAATCTTTCTCAGTTCTAAACACACACAAATCAATGCTTCTGCAGACATTAACTTTTTTCAGAAATTCTTGGTGTCAGAATTGCTTCTTAGTGAAAAGATACCTTAAAAGTTGTTTTCATAGTACGCCACCTGTACCACGTTATAGATTCATTATGAGATTTTAAAATCATTTGGCACATTTGTTCACCATCATTTTACGTTGTGTCCCGCGAAAGAATTACGTCGATATCTCCAAGGTCAAGGTCACACTTTGAGTTCAAAGGTCAAAAATGGCCATAAAAACGCTTGTCTGGGCCATAACTATGTCATTCATTGTGAGATATTAAAATCATATAGCATATTTGTTCACCATCATTGGACGGTGTGTCGCGCGAAAGAATTACGTCGATAACTCCAAGGTCAAGGTCACACTTTGAGTTCAAAGGTAAAAAATGGCCATAATTGAGCTTGTCCGGGCCATAACTATGTTGTTCATGGTGAGATTTTAAAATCATTTGGCACATTTGTTCACCATTATTGGACAGTGTGTTGCGCGAAAGAATTACGTCGATATCTGCAACGTCAAGATCTCACTGTGAGTTCAAAGGTCAAACATTGCCATAAATGATCTTGTCCGGGCCATAACTAAGTCATTTATTGTGAGATTATAAAAATACCTTGTACATTTGTTCACAATCATTGGACGATGTTTCATGCGAAAGAATTATGTCAATAACTCCAAGGTCTAGGTCACAATTGGAGTTCAAAAGTAAAAATTGGCCGTAAATTTGGAAGCCATAATTCATGCGAAAGAATTCAAGAGTTCAAAGGTCGAAAAGGCCATAAATGATAATGGCATTATAATTCTTAAAAATCGCCATAAATTTTATTCTATTGTTTTGTGAAGACAGCATGCAAAAAGTCCGTGTCAATGCGGCATGTGGGGGTATACTTCACGTCTGTGACAAAGAAAAAGTTGAATTTGTTATATAACACATATGGTAAGTCCATATAAGAGTGGAAGATGAGGGGATATTTTTTTTGCGTTGTCGGTCCTTCCGTCCGTCCATCCGACACTTTTGTGTCCATACCCATATCTTGGAAGTACTTTAGCGGATTTCTTTGAAACTTGGTATGAGTATGTATAGTGATAACAGGATGATGCACGCCAAATGGCATTGTGCACTATCTGTTAATAATGGTGTTATGGCCCTTTGTATCTTGAAAAAATGCTTTTTTTGTGTGTCAAGAGCCATATCTTGGAAGTGTTTTGGCTGATTTCATTGAAACTTGGTATGAGTATATAATAAGGATAAGAGGATGATGCACACCAAATGGCAGTGTACACCATCTGTTAATAACAGAGTTATGGCCCTTTGTATATTGAAAAAATGCTTTTTTGAGTGTCAAATATAACACTTTTGTGTCAAGAAGCATATTTGCGGGGGATATCAATTCAACGAATTTGCTTGTTTGGAATTGATATTTGTTACACTTTATTTTTTGTGTTATACAGTAGACTCTCTGTAAACCGGACGGTCTGGGGACCGCCTGATCGTCCGGTTTTTAGAGAGTTCCGGTTTACCAAGAGTAGGCATATTGCAGAAATATGTATTGTATGCATTGTCTACATAATTATAACAATACAACAAATCCTATATGTGTACATGTACCATGTGATAACTGTACTCATGTAATGTTTATGTTTAAGGTATTCTTCAAAAAATGTGTTTTTATTCGATTAAAAGCAAAAAACATTCCATACCGACCTTTTTTTTTAATCCCAAAGTGAGCGTGTGTTTTATACATGTACGCACATGTACATGCGCACGTGACATTTTTCATATAGGCCAGTGAGTCGTGTTCAAGTTCGCTATAAATAGCTCTGAATTAATTAATTTGTATTTGTTACAAATAGGAAGCGCAAAACGATATAGAAAATTTTGACGAATTACGACACAAATACGATTGTTGTGAACATACGATTTATTATTCAAGACATAACACATTTCACAAAACATACACAAAAACAGCGTCATAATTTCAAGACATTCATATAAATACTGAAGATGCGTTTGAAATTACGAAACGGCAATTATTGAATTTGAAGACAGATGGATGGATATTTAACGGTTATATTTATCACAGTTTTATCTGACAAACAAACAAACACACAACTATTTAAGCATTTAAAACATGGCTATAAGATATTTTAAACTACCCGAGAAGATCACAAGAAAGTGATCGTCGCAACGACATGCATTAATTTTGTAATTAAATTGTTTATCATAGCCTTAATAAAACGATCGTGTTAATCACTTTTTGGTGCTACCGCACGTCTATAATAGACATTCACAGTTTGTCTTACATTATTTAATAGGACTTCAATAGCGCGGTAACGACTTGACACCTTTATGGTATGTTTAATCTGATTATGGATAATTGCGCGAGCGGAATGTGTGACACCGCACGCGCCATACTAACTAGGTATTGTAATGTATACGCCTCGGGCACCTTGAGAATTTGGACCGCCTGGTGTACTCAATGTATTTTACGTTGAAAATGACGAAATTAATTTTAAACTACCCGAGAAGATCACATGAAAGTGATCGTCGCAACGACATGCATTAATTTTGTAATTAAATTGTTTATCATAGCCTTAATAAAACGATCGTGTTAATCACTTTTTGGTGTTACCGCACGTTTATAATAGACATTCACAGTTTGTCTTACATTATTTAATCGGACTTCAATAGCGCGGTAACGACTTGACACCTTTATGGTATGTTTAATCTGATTATGGATAATTGTGCGATCGGAATGTGTGACACCGCACGCGCCATACTGACTAGGTATTGTAATGTATACGCCTCGGGCATCTTGAGAATTTGGACCGCCCGGTGTACTAATGTATTTTACGTTGAAAATGACGAAATTAAAGGAGATATCCGTTCGGTTTCCGGTTTTGAGAGAGTTCGGTTTATTCAACATATTTTAACAAAGAAATAGAAGGGGAAAATACGGGACTGGCTCGATCGTTCGGAATCGGGAGATTCCGGTATTCGGAGAGTCCGGTATTGGCAGAGTCTACTGTATTATGTATTAATCTATGGAAAGAATGGTTTTGTTGCTTTTTTGAGATGCTAAATATACATGTGAAAGCCAGAAGGCTTTGTCACAGAGTTACAAATATTATTTTATTATTATTTGATTTTGAATGTGCATTATAAATTCATACAATACAGGCTTTCTACTGGTGCCTACTTTTCCTACTTTTTCCTCCTTTTCCCTACTTTTTTTTCTTAACCCTACTTTTCCCTACTTTTTTCTAAAAAAGCCCTATTTTTCATTTTGCAAGTAAAATAAACAAAATGTGAAAACAAGGCTTACATGATTCTTCTTTTACACTGTGAAAATACATGTATGTTCTATTTAATCATAACATATGTGCTTCTTGAAATAGAGGTGACAGATTTGCACGCTTCATCTAGACTTTACACTGCTAAGTTTCTTTTTTTCCCAATAATGCTACTAGCTGAGGGAACCCACAAATGCAAAGCTGTGTTTTAAACCTTATGGGTAAAATTGGTAATTGCAGATGCTGCTTTCCTTTCTTACAAAATACATGTAAGTTTATATGTAAAGCTTGCTTTTCCTAAGTGTCATATTAATCATAAATAATTGTGTATGACCCCACAAAAAAGGAAGGGGGTGATTTGCCATAGTTTGTCTGTCCGTCCATCTGGCTGTCCATAGCCCAAAGTTTGTGTCGCGCAGAACTCAAAAGTATAACTGCTAGAGCCATCTTTCTGTAAATAGTTGTCAGCATGTGAACTTGTATACCTGAGTATTTTGATGCAAGTGTATCAGATATCTATGGAGTTATGGCCCCTGATTTAGCAACTAACGATAGGAATCTTTGTGACATAGCCAAATTGTGGGGGCATCTGTGTCCTATGGACATACATCTTTAAAATTAATAAATTGATTAGAATTTGATTGGCACCGTGGCATTTGTAGTTTGATATAAGACGCTTCAGTGACCAACTGCTTTGACCAGCCTTGATTTGCTTTGTGTCAATACTATGTTGCAGCAATGACATACTAACAACTTAGATCCATACAATGTCCATTTTAGTACTATAGCTAGTCAGTTTCACTGACATAAACATTACTCGTAACCACTCTTAATCATTGTTGCAGATGCTTAGTGTACTTGTCAATATTATTTCAAGTTCTTTGAGTTTGGATGATTTAGGAAACTGATTATTTTGTGTTTTTTACAGAAGATCAAGGTTGGTTTTCTTATTAATCCAGTATGTTTCTTATTGAGTTAATTAGCAAACAGGTGATCTTGCCATTAATAGTAAAAATATCAACTTGCGAACAAACGTTGTTGACATCAGTACACTAGCATCTTGTAGCTTATCTGCTTGTACATGTTTATTTAGCTAACTGTCATTACAAGTATTAGATGCATTAGTTCTCCTTCATGCTAGTCAATACTATTCAGCCATAATGCCACATGGAAAAACCAAATTTAATGCTTCCTGGCTTGGGATAAACGACTGTAATGGACATCAACTAAATACTTGGTGTGAAAAGGACTCTTCCTCTGACTTTGCTGGTTACTGGTTTCTGAGTAAGAAAACTAATACAGTGTGGAAATATTGGTGCAACACAAATACTGAACCATGCCCAGGGTCAGAAACACAAAGATGCAGTATCTCAGGCATATACTATGGTTCATGTAGATATTTTAGGCCCATAACTAACGGCGTATATTGCTTAAATGTTTGGCCAGTGTATTGAAGCGTGCTTATCCTATTCCACTTCATTGTGTTGTAGATTGCTTTTTATGTATACATATTAAATGCTGAGCTTGTGTTTTTTGCATACTTTTTGCATAAATGTAACCTTGCAATCAATTATGTTTTTAACTGCTTATGGTCATGGGTACAACACAAATGGTACATGCTTATACTCATGCTTATGTAGTATCTGTTTAGCTCTTACACTTATTAATATGTGTGCTTTGAAACTAATTTTTCTTAACCCTTTACTCCATGTATACTCATTTTAACACCTTAGCAAACAGAATAGACCTTAGTCTCTGTTTGCTTATTCAATAATAATAAAAATATAATTCTTCACTATTTCCTGTGATGAGAAAATTCTTTGTTTTAGTACTAGTGCAAGAATACTTATATATTCATAGTGGATGAATTTTGGTTAATATTCATGGAGGAAAGGGTTAATACTAAGGGCTTTTGTACTTTGCTTTATAAGATTACCGTAAACGTGTATGTTTTGATTGTCATGTTTATTATTGTTTTCCATTGTGTAAATTGATGTTAAATGAGAAATACAAATTTTAGGTGCCTGTATTTCAAGGATGGGCAGAACAAGGCATTCTCACAGCATCAGATGGACTAGGATATGTATTAATTTAACGGTAATTCCAGCTGAAAAAAGATAATAATTTTCTTATTTAGCCCTACTTTTTAACAATAAAAATCCCTATTCTGCCCTACTTTTTGCTAAAATCTTGCCCTACTTTTGCCCTAGTTTTTTTACGGAAAGGCAGTAGAAAGCCTTTCAATATCATAGTTATTGAATGATTTCTTTGTCTACTGAATTGCAGTAGAAGGTTACTTGGAACCACATGTTTAATTTGATAGTGATTACATTGTGTTAGTTACAGTCTTGGAAGTCTTCTCATGTTGAATTCACACTTAAGATGCAGACTGTATGCTTCACTGTATGCTTATCAGCTCTATCTATAAATAATGACTGTGACTAAAGATCTAAAGATTCTTAGAATAAGTGCTAATTAATTACAGTCTTAAAGAAGTAAGAAGTAAGGTACTGTATGTTGGATGAGAGATAGATATGATTGGTCAGTGAGATGTGTGGGTGTGACTTGGCATTAGGGATCTGTATGATCGATGGATGAATGAGAGATATGATTGGTCAGTGAGATGTGTGGGTGTGACTTGGTATTAGGGAAGAAAGGGTTTCAAAAGAGTGACAAGTTAGTTTATGAAGGAAGGAAGTAGAAGTCAGTAAGAGAAAGTTAGAAAGTCAGTTACAAGTTAAGAGAGACAGTTGGAAATAGGAGGAAGGAATTTGTTAAATAAGATCTGATAAGAATTTAATAGAGTGCTTAAGAATGCAATATAGGAAGATGGAATTTGTTGAGAAATTATGAGAACTTATAATGAATGAATAAAAGAGTTAAGGCAGCATGCGAGTTGTGTTGTGCTGTCAATAACAAGGGCACAGATTTCCCCCCGGTCCGGTTACATAATGGTGGAGAATACGGGTATGTTGGGACCCACACGGTTGTGGAACTCATAGAGGCTGGGTATATTGTGGTTGTCATGGACAACCTCGCAAATGCAAGCATGGACAGCATGAGGCAAGTTAATGAAATCACAGGCAAGCAGATGCCCACATTCAGTATGGACATGTTGGACAAGGATGCCCTCAGGGATCTATTCAAAAAGCACAAGATCCTCTGTGTGATGCACTTTGCTGGCCTGAAGACATTAGGGGTGTCCTGTAACAAACCTTTTCTCTATTACAAGACAAATATAGGCGGAACAATCAGTCTTCTTGAGGTGATGAAGGAGTTTGGTGTGTACAACATGATCTTCTCCAGTTCTGCCACTGTGTTCGGCTCACCCAGTTACCTGCCCATAGATGAGAAACAGCCTGTAGAGGGCTGCACCAACCACTACGGCAATATCAAGTACTTCATTGAGGAAATCATCAAAGATATTTGCACTGCAGAAAAGCAATGGAATGTTGTGCTGCTGCGCTACTTCAACCCAGTGGGGGCCCATGTGTCTGGCAAGATAGGGGAAGACCCTCAAGGAGTCCCAAACAACCTGATGCCCTACGTATCCCAGGTTGCCGTAGGAAGGCTTAAGGAGCTCACAGTGTATGGAGATGATTATGATACACCAGATGGAACAGGGGTGCGTGATTACATCTATGTAGTGGACCTGGCTCAGGGACATGTGGCTGCCTTGAAGTACCTCGAGAAGGGCTGTGACTGCAAGATGTTTAACTTAGGAACAGGAAAAAGTTATTGTGTGATTGAAATGGCCAAATCCATTGAAACTGCTTCCGGAAAACCTGTGCCTTACAAGATAGCCGGTCGTTGTGCAGATGATATAGTTTCGCGTTACGCTGATGCCTCTTTGGCTGAGAAGGAACTTGGGTGGAAGGCAAACCTTGATCTTGCAAAGATGTGTGAAGACTTATGGTGCTGGCAGTCCAATAACCCGACAGGTTTCAGTACAGAGAGCTAGGATCAGAGACTTATGGTCTATCAGATTATACCAATTTTATTTGTTTATAGAAAGTCATTTTATGTTACCAAACAAAATCAAAAATTATTTGTTTTTATAAATTGTTACTCTAAAATCTCAATTTACCTACTACATGACTTGTATATACAAAGTTTTTTGTGTGAAATGAAATTACATTAATTTTGTTAAGTCTTTTTTTGTGTGAATATGGTAAAGTTGTTTAAACGTTGATTGACAAACCATAATTTTACTAAAAAGGCAGAAATTGAGACACTGAGTGTAATTGAAGTTTCTACCTCCTTTAAGTGTTCCAATTATAAAGTAAAATCAGCTAAAATAATGTACACAGATTCGATGTACCGGTAGTATGTTTTTACAATGTTAACTAATGTCAATGTAAGAAGTGAACTGAGGTGAACACTTCTCCAATGAAGCAGGCACTTAAAGAAGAAAGACAATTCAAAAGCCAGTTACTTACCAAGTAAGCTACCTTACCATAGCAATTAACCTGTAATGTTGGGTTAAATGTCTAAGTTAAGTTTTATTATTATATTACTATGTACTGTGTGTAAATTCAAAATTCGACTGCAGTCATGATTTGTTTTTTTTTGGGGGGGGGGGGAATGGGAAATTGGTACTAGTTTTTATGAGTAAACTAATGCTTAACTTTTATATTTGCAACAATATTATTCAAGTTATTTGTATAATATGGGGTTCTGTTAACCATTGATATCTATAAGGTTAGAAGATATATACAAGGTGTATATATGATCAAGGTGTACAAAGGGTGATCACCGACTTAATGAAGGCGCATTTTCATGATGTATGTAGGTAGACATATATATAGGCGCAATGGAGAAATATGATGATGTAGGTCTTAATTACAATATGACCATTATGGCATATCATAATTCTTAATTTAAGTAAACCTATAGATGGTTACAGAATTAATAAGGGTACTGAAATGATGAATGTAATGAGTTCAAACTGGGAAAGTCTTTAATACAAGAATGTGTGTGGCCTTGCTATATGCACATTGTTTAAAATATAATATGTTGTCTCAATCAGTTTAGAAAATCATGTTTTAGCATGTATTAAAAAAATGGCACTACTATGCTTGCAATCAATAGGGTGGTTGTACTTACAAACTGTGTAAAAGTGAAGAGTGAAAAATGTTCATATGAAGTGACAAATATGTTTAAATATTATTTTTTTGTCATATGATTTTAATGACATTAAATTGATAATTTGACAATGCATATGATGCTTTTTTAGCTCATCTATTTTTTGAAAAAAATTATGAGCTATTGTCATTGGCGTCAGCGTCCGGTTAAGTTTTGCATTTAGGTCCACTTTTCTCAGAAAGTATCAATGCTATTGCATTCAAACTTGGTACACTTACTTACTATCACGAGGGGACTGGGCAGGCAAAGTTAGATAACTCTGGCGTGCATTTTGACAGAATTATGTGCCCTTTTTATACTTAGAAAATTGAAACTTTTGTTAAGTTTTGTGTTTAGGTCCACTATTCCTAAAGTATCAAAGCTATTGCTTTCATATTTGCAACACTTACTAACTATCATAAGGGGACTGTGCAGTACAGTCTTGGAAGTCTTCTCATGTGGAATTCACACTTAAGATGCAGACTGTATGCTGACTGTATGCTCATCAGCTCTATCTATAAATAATGACTGTGACTAAAGATCTAAAGATTCTTAGACTAGGTGCTAATTAATTACAGTCTTATAGAAGTAAGAAGTAAGGTACTGTATGTTGGATGAGAGATAGGTATGATTGGTCAGTGAGATGTGTGGGTGTGACTTGGCATTAAGGATCTTCATGATCGATGGATGAATGAGAGATATTTGGTCAGTGAGATGTGTGGGTGTGACTTGGTATTAGGTATGAAAGGGTTTCAAAAGAGTGACAAGTTAGTTTATGTAGGTAGGAAGTAGAAGTCAGTAAGAGAAAGTTAGAAAGTCAGTTACAAGTTAAGAGAGACAGTTGGAAATAGGAGGAAGGAATTTGTTAAATAAGATCTGATAAGAATTTAATAGAGTGCTTAAGGATGCAATATAGGAAGATGGAATTTGTTGAAAAATTATGAGAACTTATAATGAATGAATAAAAGAGTTAAGGCAGCAAGCGAGTTGTGTTGTACTATCAATAACAAGGGCGCAGATTTCCCACGGTCCGGTTACAGCTTTATGGAAAATAATGACCCCTCATCCAAGCTGTAGTGATGGATTCAGGGGCATTATTTGAAATAAAGCCTGAGGCTGAGCATGTATATTCCCATCCCATTTGCACATTATATATTTTGCTTACAATAGGGAATCTATGGATTTCCCACCCATTATGAAGTTATGCAACAAAACATTCTTTTTACTGTAAAATTATGACTTCCAATGGAAGAGCGCTTCCAGTTTGAGTGAGGTATGCTCGATTCGTTTTGATGCTTTAATACGCGATCGTGTAGAAATAACGTCGGAATGATATGCTCAATATTCATGCTCAGCCTCAGGCTTTATTTCCAATAATGCCCCTTCATCCATCACTAAAGCTTGGATGAGGGGTCATTTTGTTCCAAACATTTTCAACATGGGTTCTAGCCTTTCAAAAAATATGTCCACCTTTACAGTCTTGATAAAGCCGTTTAGCCTCTTGGTTGTCTTGTTAACAGTTTTTACATAGCCTGGGATATATAAAGGAACAAGTCTAAGGAGTCTAATGACATATAAGTACTTAAGGGTAAATCTGTTAATAAGCTGTCTGACTTCCATAGTGTAACTGGTTAACATGTCCACTGATTCGGTGGAAGATCTAGGTTCAAATCCTAGTGGAAGTGACAAGTTGTTTGCACATTAAATATTCTTTGTCTCTAACTAATGCTGCTCATTGAATCCATTTCAGTTGTGGTATAAATTATGACTAGTTGTAAAACTGAGAAAGGTTGAAATAATAAATGAAACTGCTATTAACCAATCAACTTTACAAGCAGATAATACACTATACAGTACAATACAAAGCCGTTAATTTTTAATTACCTGATGTTCTTTTTTTGCAGTTTCTACATTATGTCATTTACATTACGACTGTCAGTTAACTGGCGCTTGATTGGTCATTGTTGGGCACTACTTAAATGTACCCCGGGTAGTCTTAAGTATACTTAAATGTACCCCGTGTATGAAAAATACTGAAACGTACCTGGGAATTCTAGCGCTAAATTGGTCGTTGTCTGCTTTTTTTTCAAAATAATTTTTTAGCTCCACTGGTCAAAGGCCAGCGGGGCTTATGTCATGGTCCTGTGTCCGTCTTGTGTGCGTCTGTCCGTGCGTCCGTGCGTGCGTTAACTTTTTTTTTAAACATCTTCTCCTAAACTGGTCCAATTCTGATGAAATTTCTCAGGAATGTTCCTGTGGTGATCCTCTTTCAAATTTGTTCAAATTATGCCCCTGGGGTCAAATTTGACTTTGCCCCTGGGGGTAAAAAAATTGAAAATTTGCTTATATAAGGCCTATTTTGTGCAAACTTTATAAATCTTCTTGTCAAGAACCATTGGGTCTAGGGCTACCAAACTTGGTATGTAGTGACATCTTATAGTCCTTTACCAAGTTTGTTCAAATTATGCCCCTGGGGTCAAATTTTACCCTGCCCCGGGGGGTCAAAAAATTGAAAATTTGCTTATATAAGGCCTATTTTGTGCAAACTTTAAAAATCTTCTTGTCCATAACCGTATGGCATAGGGCTACCAAATTTGGTATGTAGTGACATCTAATATTCCTTTACCAAGTTTGTTCAAATTATGCCCCTGGGGTCAAATTTGACCCTGCCCTGGGGGGTTAAAAAATTGAAAATTTGCTATATAAGGCCTATTTTGTGCAAACATTAAAAATCTTCATGTCCATAACCATTAGGCCTAGGGCTACCAAATTTGCTATGTAGTGACATCTTATAGTTTTCTACCAAGTTTGTTCAAACTATGCCCCTGGGGTCAAATTTGAACCTGCCCCGGGAGGTTAAAAATTGAAAATTTGCTTACATAAGGCCTATATTGTGTAAACTTTAAAAATCTTCTTGTCCATAACCATTGGGCCTAGGGCTACCAAATTTTCTATGTAGTGACATCTTATAGTCTTCTACCAAGTTTGTTCAAATTGTGCCATTGGGATCACATTTGACCCTGTCCCGGGGGGTAAAAAAATTGAACATTTGCTTATATAAGGCCTATTTTGTGAAAACTTTAAAAATCTTCTTGTCTATAACCATTGGGCCAAGGGCTACCAAATTTGGTATGTAGTGACATCTTATTGTCCGCTACCAAGTTTTTTCAAATTAAGCCCCTGGTTAAATGAGCGATATAATTGGCTGTAGTTTCTTCCAATCTTCCAATTAAAATCAGTTTCTTAAAATGTGTTTGGTATTTCTGAGCTGATTCGTTTGCACGTTGCGAAGCGAAAATTAAGATTACTGAATGACAAATAGCAATGGAATTAACGATCGACATCATATAGTTTGATAGGAATAATGAAATGTGTTTTTGTCAACGAAAAAGATTATGCTTTTGATACAAGATACACATATTGTGTTTAGAAATGTGCAAAGTGAATTTGCGTCACGGAAGACGGTGTTTGCAAATTGGAGTTCACTCTACTCGCGAAGATAAATAATAGAAGAGTATCTTTCGAACTTGGAAATAGACAAACATGATTTGATTTATATGTAAGTGGATCTGTGTTATATCAGATTCATGTGCATATTCTGATTTATTATGTTTGTCACGCTGTTCAGTTAACTGAAATAGCATTAAACTGAAGATGTGAAATGCAAGATATTGAAAGGTAAATATATTGTGCCTCGTTCTCATACTTTTGTGTCTCCTGATTGGAGTCGTGCTCAATTAAATATGTCATTTTCGCTCTCGCAAAATATTTCACGTGATTCTATTCAAGTAGATCTAGCGTTTTCAATTGCTGACTATTTTGTCGAAAAAATATGATTTAAACAAGAAATGTCCCACACAGATGTAGATATTGCTTAAACTGTGGCAAAAATATCATTGCACAGAGTATTATTGCATTATAGATCGCCAGCACTTAAACAAAAAAGTTTAGAAACTGTTTGCAAGTGGCAAAATTATTTCTTTGGAAGGCCACGCTCTATTTAATTCAGAGCACTGAGAGGTACCAGGCAGGGTAGTGTAATTCAATTCAGGACGCGCGAGACAATTCTGTATCTGTTCAAGTACGTAGACTCGTAGAAGGACCACTTTTGGTATGTGTCTACGGGGTAATTATATTTCAATTAACACGTTTGCATGGTTTCGTTGAAAGTAACCATGGTTAAAATTATTTACAGCCCTGCTCTTATTTGGAAATAAATCGTTACCATCATTAAATACACACTCAATGGTGTCTCAGAGGATATTGCAATCTGTTCTTTAAAAATAACTTCCCCACTTGGAGCCGCATGTAGAACGCGGTCAAGCGAGGAGCAATAATCTAATGAGAATAATCTCGGGATGATGCAGATCGTTGGCCTTCACCGTCACGAGTTGAAAAAAAAAAGTAAATATGTAAACAAAGGCGATTTTCAGGTAGTTAAATACTGAAATAGTATTTTACTGTGGATATAAAAGTTATACAATGCTAAAAATACTTGTCATTGTATGCGCATGCGCCGTTTGAAAAGAATACGCACGTACCTACTTGAAGCGGTTGCATTTTTCCCGCAATTACTGAAAATTTTGTCTCAACCCATATCCCCTCACGTTGTAAGTAATTTAACATTTGTCTTGTTGAAATATGATCTCTTTATTACCTTGTTCGTATAGAAATTTCTAAGTAACCCGTATAAGTAAACGTTTTAGCCAAGAATGTTTCGTACCCTGATTTCGTACTCATCGTTTTCGCTATTTTATTTTCATGATAATAAAATAGTCGGCACTACGGGAATTTTCGCTCGGTACCGATTTTCCCCGGTATTTCATTTGTTTATTTCCGATTTTTTGCAGATGGCACGGACATGAACTGCAACTGATGAAATATCTTTGCTAGTATTAGTAGTAAAGATAAACAAAAAAGGAATTCCATCTGCTAATCCTTTGTGTATGTTTGAGCATCAAATTACTCATATTTGCCTAAATAAACATTAAACAACCAACCATCAAAAGATTTTTCAATTCATTGTCGTAAATATTCAACCGGTGCCCGCCATTATTGTTGATAATCTCACTGTGTAACTTAGTGGGTGTGGTAAACATGATGAATTACACCGAAATAAGGAGAAGAACATTTAAAAAAAAGTTCATTGTATGAACCTTCATTTGTAAGTTAAGTTAAGATGGTTAAACTTTCAAACTCAAGACCATGTTGTTTGTATTCGCCAAATATTCAATTGCAGAGGTGGCGAATTATGAATATGATTCATCCACAGCCGTATTCGATTTTTCGAATATTCAAATGTTTCATTACAGCCCTAATATTGAGTGCATAGTTTGTGTGCACTAGATCTCCAATACTTTACAATTGTTTTACGCTCCACTGGCTGAAAGCCAGCGGGGCTTATGCCATGGCCCTGTGTCCTGCATCCGTGCGTTAACTTTTCCTAAAAAAAAATCTCATAATCTACTGTTTCAATTTGGATGCAACTTCACATGAATGTTTCTGAAGTCAACCTGTTTTAAATGTGTTCAAATAATGCAACTGGGGTCAATATTGACCCTGCCCCAGGCATAGCAAAATTGAAAATAGGCCAAAATAGGGTCTGTTTTGTGAAAACTTTAAAAAAAACTAGTCAATAAAATAAATGATTTAGGTCTGTTCCTTGAGGTGAAAAGAAAAAAGAAGGAAATCTGATTCCTGTAAAGACTTGGTTGCAGAACATCGTTGAACTTGCATGTTTACATTTTTGTGCTACATATGCATTCATAGGAAAATCTTAACAAATTTTCTCCGAAACCACTGGACAAATTTCAGCAACATTTGGCAGGAAGAGTCCTTAGGTGACCATAAATCAAGTTTGTTAAATTGTGTTGGTATCTCAAATAAAATGGTGGCCAGGGGTGGGGCTTATTTTCCTTTTATGTCAATAATATTATAGAAAACTTAGAAAATCTTTTTATGTCCCCGGTAGGGTAGCATATAGCAGTTTAACTGTCCATCAGTGTGTCCGTCCGTCCGAAAAAAAACTTGAGCATTGGCCATAACTTTTTAAATATTGAAGATAGCAACTTGGTATTTGGCATGCATTTGTATCTGATGGAGCTGCACATTTTAATGTATTTGTATATATTTTTGTTAAATAAATCGAAGCGGCGCAGTAGGCGGCATTTTGTTTCTGACAAACATATCGTGGAAAATGGTGAAGGTCATCCTTCAAGGTCTACTGTAAAAAATACAAATCGAAGGAAAGTCATAAGCTTTAAAGAGAGATATTTATTCAATATTGAACATAGCAACTTAATACATTTGGCATGCATGTGTATCTCATGGAGCTGCACTTTTTGAGTGGCGAGTCTACAGTCATGGTAGTGGCTTTTAGTTATTTGCTACTAAAAATAGAGATTTGTTAGACACAACTATTTTCAAGGGAAGTAATTTATATAATTATAAATGAGATATTATATATTTCCTTACAAAGAATTGAAGTTCTTTTCACAGTAACTGTACACATTTATTATTTTTATTATTTATAACTCAAACAATCGATTTGTCAAAGTTTTTTTTAATGATATAAGTACCATTTCTTTCATGTACAAATTTGTTAATAGTTGTGTTCATTACATACCTGTGAACTTATGTCCATAGATACATGGTGAACTCTGGCTATGATCTCTTTGTTAAACCACAGGCCTTTGTTGTCAGTGATGTCTGACTTGGTCATATTTGACTGTGAGACCCCCCCCCAGGTTGGTTTGGACAAAAATCAAGGGAAGTAATAAACTTTAAAGATATTTCTATACCTGCCAAATGATAAATCGCAATTTTATTTCAAAGCAGCGCAATAGTGGGCATTGTGTTTCTGACGAACAGGTCTCTTGTTCTTAAAAACAAATGGTCACATTGCATCAATATTTGGCAGGAATAGTCCTTAGGTTATTTTCTTTCAAGTTTGTTCACTGCTTGCCCAATTTCATTGATACTAATTCTTAGCTCACCTTTAGACATTAATTTTTGTTAAATCAGTGTTTTCCAGGTGGGTTATTCAGGGCTTCTTGTTCTCATTAACCCACTAAAACTTAACAGCTGCTAATGATAAATAGCACATGTACATAAAAGTGCTAAGAAATGGGGTTTGCATGCCTCAACTCAAACCTGTACCAGGTAGATACTGTTAAAGTGCCATTGGTAATTCACAAATTTGTTAATGTTTAACTATTATTCTGCATTAAAAAAATAGCCTTGGAAGACAATAGTAAGGCTGTGGAAAAAGAATATTTTCTAGTTAACATTTATTTCATGAAATTGTAAATTACTTTATTTTGTTATACAAACTTATATGTTTTTCCCTCTTTTTCTTGTGATAAAAATTGCTAAGTTTTGTGCTTTTTTAAAATGAATTTGATGGTGCGGATTCTGTCATTGTTTGCATTAACTCATTTGTACCTGCAAGAATTCTGTAGCAGGAGACATTGAACCAATTATATCAAACTGCAGTTTTTTTTAAATTATTTTACCTAGAAAACATTGTGACAATGGGGGAAATTATACATAAGCAATTTCTCATATTGTCACAAGGTTTTCAGACATTTTCTGCAGCAAGACAATGTATAAATGCGTCTACAGGTATCAAAGAGTTAAGTTTGGCATTTTGCATTCATATATGTTTTCTTTTCTATTATAGGTGAGAAACATAAGGAAGATTTATTAACCCTTAATGACATTTGACAAGTTATATTTGTGTTTTATGTGTTGATTGGATTGTGACTATTTTGCATGATTTGTGACAACTAATTTAACCAGCTCCATTGGAAGAGATTTTGGACTCTTTAAAGAGACATAGTGACTCTGTGCTGGGTATATTTTTTAACCCATTCTTGTGGAGTGGTCTTGGTTGCGAATATAAGTCTAGTTTGAGGGTTTCAACACTATTCCTGTGAATACAAGTAACAAAGGTAAGTTCATTTTAACCACTTTATCAAACAACATATTTTAGGCTTCATGTATTGAAAGCGTAAATGCATACTGATTCTTATGACTCGTAGTTCTTTAATAGATAAGAAAACATGATGTGGAAAGGGGAATGGCTAATATTTTGATTTGTTTTCCTTTTCCCACACAATGTTTTCAAATCCATGTTCTTGAGAAATATAAAAGCAAGGTTTCATTTTGAAGTGGGTTAACCATTTTTATGCCCCCCTTTGAAGAAGAGGGGGTATATTGTTTTGCTCATGTCTGTCCGTATGCCCGTACGTCCGTCCACCAGATGGTTTCCAGATGACTCAAGAATGCTACGATCATGAAACTTCATCGGTACATTGATCATGACTCGCAGATGACCCCTATCAGGTCACTAGGTCAAGGTCACAGTGACCCGAAATAGTAAAATGGTTTGCAGATGATCACTCAAGAACGCTTATGCCCTAGGATCATGAAACTTCACAGGTACATTGATCATGACTCTCAGATGACCCCTATTGATTTGTAGGTCACTAGGTCAAAGGTCACAATGACCCGAAATAATAAAATGGTTTTCCGATGATAACTTAAGAACGCTTATGCCTAGAATCATGAAACTTCATAAGTACTTTGATCATGATTAGCAGATGACCCCTATTGATTTTCAGGTCACTAGGTCAAAGGTCAAGGTCAAAGTGACCCGAAATAGTAAAATGGTCTATGGATGAAAACTCAATAACGCTTATGCCTAGGATCTAAAACTATAAAGGTACATTTATCATGATTCACAGATGACCCCTATTTATTTTTAGGTCACTAGGTCAAAGGTCAAGGTCATGGTGACCCAAAATACTAAAAATTGTTTCTTAATGATGACTCAAGAACACTTATGCCTAGGATCATGAAAGTATATAGGTACATTGAGCATGATTTGCAGATGATCCCTATTGATTTTCAGGTCACTAGGTCAAAGGTTAAAGTCACAGTGACCCGAAATAGTAAAATAGTGTATGGATGATAACTCAAGAACGCTTATGCCTAGTATTACGAAACTTCATAGGTACATTGATCATGACACGTAAATGACCCCTATTGATTTTCAGGTCATTAGGTCAAAAGTCAAGGTCGCGGTCTCAATGTTATCTAGGTCAAGTTCAAATATGGGTCATGCTGGGTCAAAAACTAGGTTACAGGGTAACTTAGTGCATTTCAACGATTTAGCATGGTTTCTGCTCTCTTATTCAAACAGTTCTCATCAGATCTTCACCAAACTTGGTCAGAAGTTGCATCTAGAGAATATCTAGGTCAGTTTTGAATATGGGTAATGCCTGGTCAAAAACTAGGTCACAGGGTTACTTAGTTCATTTGAAACATTCAGCATGGTGTGCTCTCTATTTCAAGTAGTTTTTATCTGATCTTCACCAAACTTGGTTACATGTTTTATCTAGATGATCTCTAGGCCAGGTTTGAACAAGGGCCATGACGGGCCAAAAACTAGGTCACAAAAACATTTACACAGTTATACTTTTATGTAGTGACAAAGTAAAAGTTGGAGGCATCCGAGTTGTGTGGAAACATTTCTTGTTCAAATATTTATTTCATGTTTTCAATATGATGATGACCAACAATTTGATGCCATATCCTTCAATTTTGAATAAATAAAGTATATGTTCAGTCTACACTGGACACTTTGTCATTTATTATTTGACAACTGTTGAAGCTAGGTAGTTTCAATGAATTTTTAACCAGGCTTCATAAAAGCATTTGTGAAACGTTTACCTTAAAGGGACCTTTTCACGGTTTGGTAAATTGACAACATTGAAGAAAGTTGTTTCAGATTTGCAAGTTTTCGTTTTACTTATCATATTTGTGAGGAAACAGTATTACGAAACATTTATCATGATCTAATATAGCAATTATATTCATCTTTTGACGATTTAAAAACCTAAAAATTATAAAACGTTGCAACACGAGACAAATGAATAATTTGGAGAGTTCTGTTGTTATCGTTTAAATTTTTGAAACTACAAAGATTGCTTATATAAGGCATAAAATACGCTTCTCATGTATGCTTTGTCAGAATGGCTCAGTAGGCTAATGAGCTTTTACTCCAGTATTCCGGGGTTCACTGGTTTGAGCCCTGCTGCGGGCTACTTTTCATGTTCCCCACTATAGTAGTGGAGGACATATTGTTTTTGCCCTGTCTGTTGGTCTGTTGGTTGGTTGGTCTGTTGGTTGGTTGGCTTGCGCCAACTTTAACATTTGCAATAACTTTTGCAATATTGAAGATAGCAACTTGATATTTGGCATGCATATGTATCTCATGGAGCTGCACATTTTGAGTGGTGAAAGGTCAAGGTCATCCTTCAAGGTCAAAGGTCAAATATATGGGTAAAAATCGCTCATTTAATGTACACTTTTGCAGTGTTTCAATATTCAAGATAGCAACTTGATATTTGACATGCATGTGTATCTCATGGAGCTGCACATTTTGAGTGGTGAAAGGGTAAGGTCAAGGTCATCCTTCAAGGTCAGATGTCAAATATATGTGGCCAAAATCGCTTATTTTATGAATACTTTTGCAATATTGAAGATAGCAACATGATATTTGGCATGCATGTGTATCTCATGGAGCTGCACATTTTGAGTGTTGAAAGGTCAAGGTCAAGGTCATCCTTCAAGGTCAGAGGTCAAATATATGTGGCCCAAATCGCTTATTTTATGAATACTTTTGCAATATTGAAGATAGCAACATGATATTTGGCATGCATGTGCATCTCATGGAGCTGCACATTTTGAGTGGTGAAAGGTCAAGGTCATCCTTCAAGGTCAAAAATATGGGTCAAAATTGCTCATGTAATGTCACTTCTGCAATATTGAAGCCAGCAATTTTATATTTGAAATGCATGTGTATCTCATGGAGCTGCACATTTTGAGTGGTAAAGGGTCAAATTCAAGGTCATCCTTCAAGTTCAAAGGTCATATAGGGGGACATTGTGTTTCACAAACACATCTTGTTTTTCCTTTTTTTAATTTTATTTTTGATTTTTTACTGGATCTTTTAAAATCCGATGTTTACATTTATCAATTTATAGCATTCAATGACAAACTTCAAAACATTTCAAAATCTGTGAAGAGGCCCCTTTAATACTGGTACTGTATTAATAGTACAGTTTGAGTTCGTTCTTTGGCAGTCTTTACAAAAATCAATGGCAAATTTACTGACAGTTTGGCACCTGACATATCTCATTTTGGGATTTTAATAACTATTTACTTCAGTCTAACATTACTTTGTAAGACTTTTCCAAATTGAATCTTTTTTACAATTTTTTTTTTGTAAAGCTGCTTGCAATAAATCACTAATGCTCCCTTGTCTAGCAATGGTTTGCAACCCAGAATTCATGGATATATGTGAATTGACACCATGATATAACTAATAGATAGTTAAAAACAATGTGAAACATTAACAAACCAAAGCCATATATTGCAGTTTTCTGGAAGAAAGGAAGCATTTTTGAAAAAGGAGGAATTACTCTTTCTTATTTTCATCCTTTCCAAATATGTGTGCTAAATTGCTGAAGGAAAAATAAATTTTAATTACTTCCGAATTATTTATGAAATGTGCTTTTTTGCAGTTTCCTTGATATGCCTCGGAAGAAGACCTGGAAAGTTTCACAAGCAAGGCAGGATGTTCTCCGGAGGCAGGCTCAAGTGGGCCATTCAGACTCTCAGTTGATAGCCGCTGATTCAGAGGGCGTATCTCATATATCAGATGGCGGGCTTGCCCACCCACAAAAACCATCTGATGCTCAGGGCGTATCTTTGAAATCAGACGGCGGGCTTGCCCGGCCCCATAAACCGTCTGATGCTTTTGATGTTTTGAGCGTTTCTGAGATGTGTCTGAACTCTTTAATTGATTTGAAAATGAATTTGTCTGATCGATGCAACAAAGAAACCAAAGCAGATTTCATTACAGAAGAGGAAAATGAGAATTTTATCCCACAGGTATCACATCCATCTATCAATAAAGTCACGCAAACAGGTGTTGAGTTTTTAACTGAATTAGATTTTTCTGAAAGTTATTTAACTAATGGAGAAACGGAATCATATGAAGCAAAAAAAAAACAGAACTACATGCACAATAGAAATGTTTTAGAAACATTTAAGAAACATACAGTCATCTTTGGATCATTTCATCAGGCCGATCACAATTTTAGTATTGAGTCTCGAGAAAATCAGTGTACTGCCAACGCCCTTTGTTCATTGATTTATGCAAATATTGCACAACTCTCTTCAAAACAAAATTTGGATGACGTTCTTATAGATGGTGATTGTTTGTATTAGACAATTATAACAGGACTGAAAGAGAAGAGAGAGTTCAAAAGTGCCCTCTTCAACTTTGATGAGATACCAACTGTTGTGAAAATTTTAAACAAAAATGTTCATATTGAAAAATGTGAAGTATTGTCTGGAGTTTGTATTCAACAAGCTACTGCAGAATTGCCATCATTGCATCAGTCTCTTCAATCAGGATTTCAGAAATCACCATACGTACTTGTAATGATTGGTTCAGTTTGTTCTGCTGTATTTAAAAGTGAAAATCTATATTACTTATTTGACTCCCATTCACATAGTCCATCTGGATTGTCAGATAATGATGGAAAGTCAGTGTTAATTTCTTTTAGTTCCTTTACTGATCTGATTCATGTATGCCTTATACAAAAGTATGCTTATTGACTTAAATGGACAATTTGATTTATTGCCTGTTACATTTTCTTGTAAACAAATGAATCAATGTACTAGTCATTCATTTCCTGATGCTGCCGACACATCAACATGTCAAGATTATTCATCTATACGATTACACAGTTATTTCCATGATCAGTTTTCAAAACAGAGAAGGAAACGGGACTTCTACCAACAACAAGAGAAGGAACCTATAGAAACAGTTGCATGCAAAATACGAAAGAGAAATGATTATATGAAAACCTATATGCAGTCACGACGATTAAGTCATCAACAGCAGTTGACAGATAGATTGTTGACAAAAAAGTGTATGACAAAATTAAGGCAGGAGCCTGTAGAACAAGAGAAAGAGCGGCTTATGACCAAAAAATCGATGAGAAAAGCAAGGCAGGTGCCTGAAAGACCAGAGAAAGAGCGGCTTATGACTAAAGAATCAAAGAGAAAAGCAAGGCAGGTGCCCGGAAGACCAGAGAAAGAGCGATATATGACCAAAAACTCAATGAGGAAAGCAAGGCAGAATCCTGAAAGACTTG
The DNA here is from genome assembly GCF_020536995.1 of Dreissena polymorpha. Taxonomy (NCBI): domain Eukaryota; kingdom Metazoa; phylum Mollusca; class Bivalvia; order Myida; family Dreissenidae; genus Dreissena; species Dreissena polymorpha. The sequence continues at coordinate 40,921,776 of NC_068363.1, forward strand.
AGAAAGAGCGGCTTATGAATAAAAAATCAAAGAGAAAAGCAAGGCAGGTGCCTGGAAGACCAGAGAAAGAGCGCTCTATGACCAAAGAATCAATGAGGAAATGTAGGCTTATTCCTAAATATAGAGATAAAGATAAACAAAAAAAAACTGTTATCAATGAAGAATTGTCGAAAAAATGAATTGTATAGTGTTGGAGAAAGACTGAAAAAAACAGTCCAGACGTGTAGATTTAGCTTATAAATCTCGAGAAAAGCTTCATAATAAAAATTCTCGGAGAAGCAAAACAGCGTCGTTAAATGTTCACTTGAAAGAGAAATATAACAGAAAAGCTGGATCACTTGGGAATAACATAAGCAGTTGTATAAACAAATTTAAAAGCATTATTGCTGAAGTTCCTGTTTTTGTGTGCACATGCTGTCATCAAACTTTATTTAAGCATTCTGTAATAAAAACAAACACACTCAATGGGAAAATATCTGTATCTGTAATGAAAGAAATCTTTACAGGTCATTTATCATTTGACAATTGTGAATGTGTCTGCAATACTTGTAATAAGTATGTTAAAAAGAAAAAAGTTCCATGTATGTCTGTCAAGAATAAGAATGCATTCCCGTTAAAACCAAAGGAACTTGAACTGCATCAGCTTGAAGAAAGATTAGTTTCTTTAAGGATTCCATTCATGCAGATCAGAGAGTTGCCAAGAGTAGGCTAATTTTCTATTAAAGGAAATGTTGTAAATGTACCAGTGGATATCCAACCTGTGATACAAAGCTTACCAAGAACTTTTGACTCTGATTTAACAATTCCTGTGAAATTTAAGAAAAAAATATGTTACAAAAATGTGATTTCACTGAAAACGTAAGACCCTTACATGTTATCACAGCACTGCATTGGTTGATTAGACATAGTGATATGTATAAACATTCTGGTGTTTCAATCGATGACGGTTTGGCAAACACCATACCATCAGATTGCAGTGAGACTGTCCGGGAGTTTATTGGAACAGAGTTCAGTGAAGAAATGGCATCAGGAACTCAAGAAAATGAAGGCTTGAATTATGATTCCGATCATTTTAGTGAAATTGATGAAACTGAAAATATTGTTGGTAATAGTGATACATTGCTTGATTCTGCAGATCCCTCAAATGATCATGTGTATACATTTGCACCTGGGGAAGGTCAGACACCTTTGAGCTTGTATCAAGATAAAGATGACGAGTATATGTCATTTCCGACAATATTTTGTGGAAAGTCAAGAGCAGCAAATGAAGAAAGAGACGTTCCTATACATTACAGTGACATTTGCAAACTTGAACTAAGGCATATGGACGGAAGAGTATCATCGAATGTTCCCAATATATTTTTTAAGTTGAAAAAGGTTCAGTTAAAACAGGTTTCTAATAAGGTTCACCTTGCTCTGAGGAGATGTAAAACAAAGGGAAAGCAATTAACAGCTTCAGAAATGCTTGATACTGATTGTACTAACAAAATGGTAAGACTGGATGAGGGTTACTACATTTTCCGAAGCTTAAGGAACTCCCCACCATATTTTGATGCTAAAAAAAGAGAGGTTTTTGCAATGATAAGGCAACTGGGACTACCAACATGGTTTATATCTCTTTCTTCAGCAGATACCCGGTGGCATGATTTACTGAATATACTGTCAAAACTTAACAACGGGAAAACATTATCTCATGATGATATTGAGGCTATGTCTTGGACTGACAAAACTAAACTTGTACAAAAAGACCCAGTTACTTGTGTACGATATTTTGATAATAGATTTCAACAATTTATCAATAGAGTTCTAAAAAGCCATCATGAGCCTCTTGGAAAAATTGCTGACTTCTTTTATCGGGTTGAATTCCAACAGAGAGGATCACCTCATATACATATGTTGGTATGGATTGAGCATGCTCCTTAATACAAGACAAATTCAGCCGAAGAAGTGACAAAATTTATCGATACATATGTATCTTGTCAAAAAGATGACAATGAAGAACTTGTGAACTTACAGATCCACAAACATTCTAAATCATGAAGGAAACAACAAAAAGCTACTTGCAGATTTGGTTTCCCTATTCCACCCATGAAACAAACTACTATTCTCGAGCCTTTGGATGGGTCATCTGACATGAAACACTGAATTACATATTTGGTAAAATTCAGAAAGAATCAGATGAAGTGAAAGACAATCTTACCTATGAAGAGTTCGTATCTCTTGTTGGAGTGGAGAAACAGAAATACCTTGAAGCAGTACGAAGTTCTTTGAAATCTCCAAAGGTTTTCCTCAAGAGGAGTGTTCAAGAAGCCAGAGTAAATTCATACATGAAACCTATTTTAAATGCATGGGGAGCAAATCATGACTTGCAATTTGTCTTAGATCCTTATGCATGTGCAGTTTACATTGTTTCTTACATAAGCAAAGCTCAAAGAGGTATGAGCATACTGATGGATGAAGCATGTAAAAAAGCCAGGCAGGGATATATGGAACTCAGACAGCAAGTAAGACACATTGGAAACAAATTCCTTAACAGTGTTGAAGTAAGTGCACAGGAAGCTTGTTATTTGCTTTTACAATTGCCTCTTGCAAAAGCCACGAGGGAAGTTACATTTATAAATACATCACCACCTACAGATAGAACATTTTTGTTGAAATCAAAGGAAGCTTTAGAAAACCTACCTGGCAGTTCTACAGACATTGAGGCAGACACTATCATTAAAAGGTATTCCAAATGACCAAAGTCTCTTGAAAATTGGTGTCTGGCAGATTATGTTTCTCAACTTGAAATTAAACATACATATATTAAAAGTACTTGTACTGAATGTGAATCTGAAACCTATAATGAGACAGGGGTTGATCAAAATAAACATGATGATATACATTTGCAAGACGTAAATGAAGTCAGTGGAGATACTAATGGCCAGAATTTACTTAGTAACTCACTTCCAGGAGGTAGAATTGAACTTAAAGGTGGTTTTGCCATAGTTCAAAGGAAACGAAAGAAGGTCATTAGGTATGTGCGCTTTTCACAAAACGTTGACAGTGAAAATTTCTACAGGGAAAGGCTTATGTTGTTTACACCATGGAGAAAAGAAGAATCAGATTTGATATGTGGATTTGGCTCATTTCAAGAAAAATATATGTCTCTTAAACATTTCATAGAGATGAAGGCGAGAGAATATGAAAAAAATGCTGAAGCACTAGATGAAACCTTTGAAATGGCCCAAAATGATGAAAATAATTTTAATAACTTAGCACCTGGAACAGAGCAGATGATGTAGAAGCTGGTAATAGAGACAGTGAATGCTTCATATATTTTAACCCAGATAGGCCAGAAACTCAAAGGCAATCTGATATTGCGCAAGATCTTGGGCTTTCAGTTGCCTATGTAGACATTAGTACTCGCAAAAACACTTTGCCTGATTTAAAGTACAGAGATCTTATAACATCCTTAAATGTCAAACAAATAGAGTTCTTTACACATGTTCTTCAGACTGTTAAAATCAATAAGGAACAGTTGCAAGTGTTTTTGTCAGGTGGTGCAAGAGTGGGGAAATCTGTGCTAGTAACTGCATTGTTTGAAGCATTACAGCGCTGTTTGACTTCAGACCCAGGCGATGATCCAGAAAACTGTAAAGTTCTCCTGTGTGCTCCAACTGGAAAAGCTGCTTTTCACATAAGTGGAGTAACTCTTCATTCTGCATTCAGACTCATAGTCCGTATATAGAATTTAACCCGTATATTGTTGTTGTTGTGATTTGTTTGGCATATTTCTGTCCGCATTTTCACGTTTTAATAAATTTATAAACAACAATCAAACCTTTGTTCTGAAAAGAAAAAGAACGACCACATTTACAAATGAAGTCCTTTTCAAATGTTGAATATTAAAAATAAGCCCCGCTTTGAGAGTTGGGGGCAAAATGCTTGTGCGTAAAGAGTCATCTTAGTCCGTGAAGTCCGCACGTGCTAGTCAGGGACTACATTTTCCGGCTTAACTGGATTTTCGTTTAGAATAGACTTCCTTCCGACGAAAAATCCAGCCGAGGCAAACAAATTGTCGTTCCTAATTAGCCTGTGTGAACTGCACAGGCTCATCGGGCGCGATATTATACGCACACGCTCTAAGCCCACATTTCCCCGAGCGAGACTCAAATTATGTTTTAGCTGCAAAAGTACCTTGTCAACAATACTTCCGGTATATCACGATGGGACTTTACGGGATAGCCTGCCACCCAGCCGGATGCGACACCGCATTGAACATGTTAGAAATGCAAAAATTTCCATTTTAAGTAAGATTCATTCGTTAGATCTAGAAAATCTAAAATTTTAAGTCAAGGTTCAATTACATCATAACCATTTGTTTAAGGAATATGTGGACACGCGTTGGATGTTCAAGAAATACCAATGTTTGCAATTAAAGTTAAATAACACAACCACACAAAGTGTAAGGAATGAAAACCCTATAGATGTATTGGTTTAGAAATATACATTCCATTAAAAGTTAGAGTTTAGCACTACTTTATGTATAAGAAATTAAAACTTCGCATCCAATCTTATATTGAATAATCAGTATTTGTGTAAGGAATTTGTGACAGCGTATGGCAATTTTTAGACATGGGGAAAGTTTATAATTAGGATATTAGTTACCATGTATGTAATGATTTTTGCATTAATCATATCACTTAAATTACTTGCCATCAAGAGATTTGTAAAAAGGTCGATGTTTGTTACCAAAACGGTGAATTGATTTTTCCGTTGCGATGTTTGATCAGTGGCTGCTCGTCATCATAGGATAAAAACCAAAAGTGTACCATAGGTTCGTAGTTCGGTGTGATATCATTGACTGCTTTCGTGTTATTGTATTGCTCCACTAATCCCTTTAGGTTTAAAAGCGTTTCGAAGACAAGGAAATCGTAAGTATGTCGATTGCCTCTTTAGATCAGTAGGTCGGGAATAAATACCAACAACGGTCGATGTTTATGTGTGTTATGTCCCCTGCTGAATTCAATAAGAAATTAATCTGAAACAATAGCATTGCATAATAAAATGAAGATAAATTAATTTTCATTAAGGAATAAACGATAAATAATTTCATAAACAAAATATAACCATACCAATTATGCAACCGCATCGAAATGTTTAACAACACAATGTAATTGTAACATTATAATAATGCTTATAATAATAATAATAATAATAATAATAATAATAATACTACAAATAATTGTCATAAATAAATAAATAAATAAATAAATAAATAAATATATATATATATATATATATATATATAAATATATATATATATATATATATAAGTTAAAGAAGATAAAACCTGCTCTGCTTGTGTTTCTTTATAGTATCTCGTGGCACGAGTGGAGACAGCTGTTTCAATAATATACATAGGCATATATACTATTTAAAACTATTTATATATATGCTATTTAAAAGCTTTGTTAAACGAGCAATATACATGTATGTTACGATCAAAAAGCAACGTATTAGAATTATAATCCTTTTTGAATGACTTGAGCTGCGTTCTGGGAAAACTAGGCGTAATGCACGAGCGTTAAGTATAATCCCAGAGTTGTCTTTGAAGTCCGCACAAGCTAATCAGGGATTATTTTTTTTTATTATTCAATATCATACATACAATGTAAACATGTATATGATCATATAACATAGTGATTGTACAAAGCAATAAAGTTCAGACATGTTATACAAGATATGCTAATATATATATATATATATATATATATATATATATATATATATATATATATATATATATATATATATATATATATATATATATATATATATATATATATATATATTTATTTATTTTTTTAGAGAGAAAAGAAAAGAACAACAGAGGAATAGTTATGAAATAAGGAAGAAAGCATACTGGACTTGTGTGTTGTGTTGTATATTCACAATGATCATGTCAGATTGAAAAATAAAATAAAAATATAAATATAAACAAAACTATTTGAGAGATAAACTAACATAAGAGTGAAATGTATATAGTTGGACAAAACATTATGAGAATTTAATCCGATTCTATTTTTGTTCAAAGATTTGTAATGTGTCATTACTGAGGGCTATTTCTCTCTCAATCTGGATTTTTAGTTTAAGACTACGGACAAAACAATTAAAATTTGGTACTTGTTTTTTGTACTTCATGTTTAAGATAACATATTTCATCAATATAACCATAAAATTCACAATATTATTACAGTCTATTGATTTCAATGAATTAATTCCGAAACTTACATTTAAGAAAGATAGTTTAACGTTTAGTTGATGTTGTTCAAGAAAAGATATTAATTGATTCCAAATAGGTTGGATGTGTTTGCACTCCCAAAAAAGATGTTCTATAGTTTCAATGTTTTCACTGCAGAAGTCACACAGATTTGAGTTAGATAATTTGCATTTAAAGAGATATTTATTTGTAGCTATAATTCTATGGATGTATTTATATTGAAAAGTTCACAGTGTGCTTTCAATAGTTGCTTTATATGGCATGGTAAATATGTGTTTCCAATTAAGTTCATTTTCTCCAAAAATGACTTGCCATTTATTTTGGATTTTGGAGTTTTCTGTAGGGTTTTTAATTTGTAGTGTGTAAAATATTTTATTTGTTTTGTTTTTTCTTCCAAGTATGTTTTCTACAAATGTTGTTTGAGTACATGGTGTATTATTTGTATTGATTTCAGATTTAATATGTATGGGTATGCTTTTGTTTAGTGTGTAGTACTTCAGAAAATTATTTGAAGGTATTCCGTATATGTAGCATATATTATCAAAAGAGTAGAAATCCTTAATTCTGTAGTCATATAATTGGTCGACATATTTAATGCTTCGTTCAAACCAGTCTTTATAGAAAAACGTCTTATTGTTTGAAGTTATGTCTTTATTGTTCCATAAAATTGTTTTACTGCTGGTTTGGGTTTCTAAGTTATGAGTGACATCACTCCACGCTGATAGAACATCAGACAGAAAAATGTTTTCGTTTGCAATTTCATGTAAGATAGTATTGCTGATGTTACATTCAAAGAGTAAGGAGTCACCATATTTTTTTAGGATTTTCTGGTAGAATAATTTCCATTTACTCGTATTGGTATTATCTAGGTATCGTTTAACCCAGCTGCATTTGGTTGCATTCAAGAATGAGTCAATGTTCGTTAATTGGATACCTCCATTTTCTACAGATTGAATAAATGAGTTCTTTTTATTTTATCAGGCTTACCGTCCCATATGAAATTAAATATTGCTGATTTATATCGTTAATAACATCATTTGGTGGATTTGGGAGGACTGTTAATACATATATTAATTTAGAAAGTGCAAACGTTTTCAATACTGTGTTTTTTCCGATTAGTGTAAGTTTACGATGATGCCATGATTTTAAGCAGTTTTTAAAATTTTGTAATTTAGGTAGTATGTTTTTATATCAGGGATTATTATTTCCTCTTGTATTGTATTTTTTGTTAAAAGGAAGTCTCTTGTAAACGAAAAAGTGTAAGCGGAAAGTGTCGTCCCCTATAAGCCTGTGCGGAATTCACATGCCAATCTGAGACGCTCATGCAATGAGACCCGTTTTTCTCACAGCGTGGCCTAATCATATGTAGTACACACAAAGCATAACAAACCCTGATAAATCATGTCTACATGGGCATTACTTTCTTACACTCGTCTGCTATTTACGACAAGCTCCCTCATGGAACCGTACAGCCAGCTGGTCCACGGGACAAAACTACATGTACTTTTTGTATGGTACCGAGCTCTCAGAGGATGGTGTCCCGCACTGAAACGTGCGCGGTAACGACTATATACAGTTTTACAATGTATGGACATGTCAAAGGGTCGCTCTTTAAGCAGCCGTGAGTGTTTAATCGCAGTTGTTGCTGTTGTTGTTTTCGTTATTGTTGATGATGCTTCTGCTCCTTCGTATTGTTTTTTGTGGAAGTTAGGATGACAAATGAGTTGAGCCGTGCACTGAGAAAACTTGGTTTTATGCATGTGCGTCTTAAATTAGCTTGTTCTGTCCGTACCGTTTCTCAGGGACGACTTTTTCCGCGTAAACTCGCTTTTCGGTATAAAGAGATTTCCTTTAAACAATACATCTTTAAAAGCGGAAACTGTCATCCCTGATTATGTGTGTCTGTAATATTTTGGTGAATTTCATTGGGTATTTCGTTCGAACACAAATGTTTTGGTGCGTTTATTGAAGTACGTATTGCCTTAAGTAGAATGAGCAACCAGAATTGTATAGTTGTTGAGTGCATGTTCGATTGAGATTAAGTGCTTGAAGAATTTAACTGAAAGTAAATTTTTCATCTTATATATAATCAATTGATATACAATTTCTTGAAAATATTTAAGTACGATTTAATAATTTACACTCCTAAGTTTAACGAAATCAGTTGATTATAATAATCGATAATATTATTATCAATTTAAGCATTGCGATGTGCCTTAAGAAAGTGCCTTAGTGTGTTGATTTTCCTTTGAGAAAATATATTTCTTTTTCGGTAACTTCCAGTTTCCACGTCAGCTTTTATAATCTGCTAGTCTTCAGCTCTTTAATAACATCCGCATTTGCAATGAATTAATCATACTTTTATACTTGGAATAAAGAAGGAGAAAAAATACACGTGGAACTCGTTATCAAGTTTCTGAAATATTTGTGTATTTTTGGTGAACAAAATGTATAGTGAGCGAAGTGAAACATGAACAATTTATAGTGAGCTCAGCGAATCATGTACAATTTATAGCGAGCTACGTAAAATATGAACAATGTATAGTAAACTGAGTGAAACATAAGCATTTTATAGTGACCTCAGTGAAACATGAACAATTTATAGTGAGTGCAGCGAATCATGTACAATTTTAAGTGAGCTTAGTTAAACATGAACATTTTAAAGTGAACTAAGTGCACAACATGAAAAAACAAAACACACAGACACATATTTAAGTTTTAAAACCATTTAAACTTCATTAGTTAGCCATTATATTAAGCATTATTTGTGACGTTATCAATATCTGAAACGCCAGAAATGATATATTTCGTGTTTGCTAAAACGTTTTGGTAAGTAACGCATATTTATAATATTGCGCCTGTCTTTACGTGACAACACATATAATGCAGTTGTTTAGAAATCAAAATATATTCCTAGACTAGTCCGGACTCAATGGTAAAGTTGACATGTTTTCTTCATGTTTTCAGTTTTCTTACTGAATAAAATAAGGTTGTATATCTTGTTCGGTAAGATTGTGGGGCAGTGAAAATTTGAGTGCTTGAATGTTTTAATACAGTCTGTAGTTGAAGAGTCAGGATATAATAAACCGTTTAAAAACTGATTCTTACCAAGCTCCTTTCTGAAGTCGTGCGGATCCCCACACACCGAAACGTGTCTCTCGTATCCGCTTACCATGGCCGTTATGGTTATAGCATTTTCCGTAAAATATACAGTTATTTATGTGGCTGATAAAAGTAATGACTAAAATACGTTTAATAACAAATCATTCCGTTTTATGACCAAGATGAACGGCAATAGTTATCATTTATAAAGTTAGATATGTTATTTATGAAACCTTTGTTTATATTTGACATAAGCATACCAAAGGAAATAATATTTTATTGATTTGGTTATTTATTTTTCCTTAGATTTACTCGCTTGGTATGTTTTTATCTCGCCCCTCTGTTGGGCGCCTTAAAAGCTGTTGTAACAATATTTTACTAACTAATATATAAATTTGAATTGCACTGCAACCTCTTGGTTAATATGTGATCGGACGGTCGTAGCGCAGAATTGTAGGCTTACATTTTTGCGACTGAAATTTATTTAACAAAAAATAGAGTTCAATCGTGTTCAATACTCGAAAACCGGGAGCCGCCCAGCTTCTGTACGATCATTGCCCGATGACCCTGACGAATTCTGCACAAAGATCGATGTATATGCCTCAAAGTTGCTCCATTAGTAAAACGCCGTCCAGAATCCGACAGTGCCCGGTCGTAAAGCTACGGACTCCCTGACCCAGATAAAACAAAATCACCGGTCGTCATTTACTTTTAAGAGCTAACTTCTTGATAGTATATACAAAAACATAAAACCTAATATAGCATGCTAAACATTCAACAAACATGTGAAGTCAAGTATATACAACTTTAAAGCTGCCTATTGCACAGTGACCCCTGGTACAAAAGGATTTTATCTCTGTTATTTTGGTCTGCACTTTTCTGCATAGGCCTATGTGAATTAAGAGTTTGGGTTGTTATTTAGTTACCAAATAATGTTCATTCTTAATGTAATTATCTTGAGATTTGGATTTTCGTTTCGATTTTACTTTATTTAAAAGAACAATGCCATTCAAGCAGAAATGTCTTCCCTGATTAGAACGTGCGTCCGGGTTTTTCCAGTGCCCGGCTCATATACGTGTATACGAGGATTAACTTAAGGAAATCCGCACATGAAACAGTAGTTTCAGTTTCAGCTTTGGATAAATCCTTACGGATTATACGTATTGTAATTCTCGTGAACCCTTTTGATAATGGCCGTGTTATTTACTATGCAATTAGTGTTTAACTTTTTCATGTTTTCCTACTTAAAAATGTAATCGTTATTCAATCTAATGAATCGACAAAACTAGTACCTTTAATTGCTCTCACGTGTAATGTTGGTATATCTTTATATTGAACATATACATCCACTTTAATAATGTTCAATTGCTAAAATCTTACACATATCATGCAATTCATCTTTTCTTTGTATATTTAAATAACAATAGGCGTGAAATGCTGAAGTTGTAATAAATATTGTGTTCCGATATATTCGGCTCTGTAATTTTGTACAATTCTCATGAACGTGTGCGATGTTTGTATGCGTTAGTTTGAATTTCACAAGAATTATTTTGATTTGTATTGTAATCTTCTTTTCTTAAGAAATGCTCACTAACAATATCTATTGATACTATTCATATTTTCCCAAGTTTTATACAAATGTACACCAACATTTTAACCTATCGCAAACGTTTACATCCGATTTGTGGTTAAAGCGGGTATATACGATTTTGTCAAATATTTATGAATTTATATAAACTGTGTAAAAAACTTATTATATATATATATTTCAATATAAATTAAAATAAAAATTAAGAAGAACATGTGTCGAAAAATGCGAAATAAGCCAGATATTTAATTCTGAAATTGAAAACGGCTGTACAGCCGAATTCGCCAGCATGTATACCATACCTGTACGATGTGCATCTAAACTTAGTTTAACGGTTTATTTGAATTCCTGCAACGATATCTATTCATACGACACACGAACACTATCTGCGATCGTAATACAAAGACGAATGCTTCGGTTATTGTAGGAAAATATGTACGTCACTATCGGCTCGGGGCGCTATTTTGTCTTTGCTGCATTTTATGAAATTCGGCTTTAATGTATAATTTTTCTTGCCTATTTTGTGTAATTGTAACATATTTTATCAATATATTACAATTAAACACATATAAAAAATCGCATATACCCGCTTTAACTGATGTTTAAAACATGTGTGCAATTGTGCGTAGAAAGTAAAACTAGCATTTTTCCAACTGAACTTTGAAACCTGTTTTAAACATTTTAAATGGTAATGTTATCAAAGGTCAATCATCGTTTCGTCATATGCATTGCCCTTCAAATATTCCTCCATACATCAATGTGCGCTATGAATCGTTCGTCATCTTCATTTCATAAGAACGCCCTTTATATAAGCTATCACGTCTTTGTGGTGCAGTATGTCCAAATGTTCGACACCGTGGAAGGTTTGGTGGTAAACCGTCTGATTCTGTTGGTCTCGCAAACGAAGACAGCCGAGGAGGCTGCGAATGTTCACGGTTCCGTCTCCGTTGTCCTTTACATACTTGGGATTCTTCTTTAGCCACGTGCTTTTATCATACAAGAACCTACCGGCCGTGGGAACATCCACGCCGTGTAAGCAATGCATTTCAACCTGCGGGGCCTGAAGAGGGTTGACCAGACCCTTAGTGTCTTCCCACGTCATGTAACCTACAAATGTAAGCAAACACCAAGTGATTTTTTTTCATTGCTCAATTTGTCGTCGTCGGCTCAGGTATTACTTACATGCAGTGTTAAGTATACTAAAATGTACGGAAAATACACTTTAAGGCACCTGGCCATACTCCGGGGTACTTTTTAGTTTATTTCCGTACCCCGGGTACTTTGTAGCATACGTAAGAGTACACGTGGTACGTTTAAGCAGTACTTGGTCGACAATGGCCAATCGAGCGTTATTATAAGAAGGGATACGGCCAGACGAGGCATACGGTTATGATATTAAAGAGCAGGAGAAAGTCTAACAGTTTCATGTACATTTCCTATAATATGACAAATCCACATAGATTGTCTCCATTGACCTTATTTGTTAGTTGGTGACAAATCAATACATTTTCAAAAGATATTTCACTTCCGTCCAGAGTAGCAGCAAAAGGGTGCGAACATTTGATCGTTTGTCACATACTGTACGCAGGAGGATTTCAATAAAGGATGATATTCAGTATATAGATGGGATTCCCAAACAAGATGAAGCCAGCTTACGACATAGCGTAATCTTAGTAATTATTAGCATAATTTAATTATTTAAAAGACTCCCACGGTTGTACTTATTGTTTTGTTATTGCAAGTTCTAGGTTTAGAACGTCTTTGATTTTATAATATCCGTTTAATCGACTGTCATAAAAGCCTTCTATCTGACGCGAAGAAAAAGCTAGTATTGAGAAAAGTATTTCTACCAGTCTCATAGTCAATATCCTTGAAGAGCTGCTTGTAGTCTCGGACCGTGTAGTTGCGGGCAGGGGAGACAACCAGCACCTCATCGGGCTTCCAGAACTCGTCAGAGGGCATGAGCCATGCGGTACTTGTCATGCTCCGCTGCATACGGCGAGGTTTCAGAGGGCTTATTAGCGGAATATGCAGATTGTCACCTGTACAATAATTAGAGACTATCGTTTGCGCAGTCATATACCATGAAAGGTAAACAATTTATAGAACAGCAACACGGCTCAACACAATTGAAGGTAACAGTGTTTATTAAGTCGTTATTTTTTTAGCTGATAATCTTGACTGTTATTACAGGGTACATGATCACGTGACTTTGTGGGGTTCACATTTAAGCGTTAATGGATGTAAACACACCTGTAAGTGGTGCTTTTTTAAAATAACTGTTTCAAACATTTTTTCTTCAGAATTTCAACTAGTGCATAAAATTCAGTTTTAAGGCTGCTTATGGCAATGTGAAATCCGATGTAGTAAATTTATTAAGCCGAAAAAATTCAATGTGTTCAGTATTCATGAACACGATTATGCTTCACGCAAAGTGAAATTTTCTCACCGATTTCAGACGTATTCAAGAGTTTACTCTTGGATCTTAAGATATCGGCACACACTGCTATAGAAACTGTCTTTTATGTTGTAAGATTTTTGCAAATGCATTTTTACAACTTGAGATATTGGCAAAACTAATCTTCTAAAAGGTGTGTTCACATTCTGTCCTGCCCGCGTGTAAACCCCTTTGAACCCGTTGATCCTGCACCATGATAATAGAGGCATTCTATGTCTGTAGGCGAAACCTAGGCCGGTACTCATCAACCAGTTCTTGACTTAAGAATAATAACAAGTCTTAGACTCAATAAAATTACCTTAGAGTTTATATGTGTCGTGTTCTGGGAAAACTGGGCATAATGCATTTGCGTAAAGTGTCGTCCCAGATTAGCCTCTGCAGTCCGCACAGGCTTATCAGGGACAACACTTTCCGCTTTTATAACAGTTTTCGATTATATGTAATCTCTTCTTAGCAAAAATCCAATTAGCCTGTGTGGACTGCACAGGCTAATCTGGGACGACACTTTACGCGCATACATTATGCCCAATTTTCTCAGAACGCGACTCATATATACAGGATAAAAAATTTGCTTTTATCATCAACATATTGCTATTTAACAAATAATAATACAATTAAAGGTTCTAACTGCCACACTTGACTTGACTTTAAATAGTCTTAGTACATAAACGCTTTAAGATTATTCTTTATTTTAAGACTGGAGTCTAACCCATTTATGCCTAGTGGACTCTCCCATACTTCTAAACTGGATCAATTTATTTCCAAAATTAGGGATGTCTAGTATACTTATTTCTATATTTAGAATATTTATTACATAAATTCCTTTAAGCAAACAGCGCAGACCCTGATGAGACGCCGCATCATGCGGCGTCTCATCTGGGACTACGCTGTTTGCCAAGGCCTTTTTTCGTGACGCTAGGTTTAAATGAGTGTAAGAATCGGTTGGGGAAAACAGTTCCAGTGCCCGCTAATCATAGTGGTTCGGTTATTATTGACATATGACATGCACGTGATTCCTGTCAGTATAATGTTACTGTTACTGTAGTAACATAAGGACGCTAATAATAATAATAACAACGGTTGTTGAGATTGTAAAAGGAAGAATATCCGCAGACTTGTATATTTCTATACAATACTATACTTTCTATACTTTTTATTTTAAGTACAACGGTTCGTGATTGTAATAAATTATGTTTCAGAAACGTCCACTCTACCGGTTATCATGAGCCGAATCGGTTTGAGTGCGCCGCCCCAGACCCCGGCCAGGGAGATAAAGCCCATAATAAACTTGTCCTTCCACGCCTGAGTCATGCGGTTGAGTAAGTACAGGGTGACAGGGCTGCCCATGCTGTGGGTAATCATGTACACCCGCTGGTTGTTGTTGTTGTAGTACGCCCTCTCTATCAACTGCTGGAGGGTGGTGAGATACCCTTTCAGTTCATCTGTGTTACACATATTGAACGTTTTTCAATTTAAATAAGTCTGGCTTTGGGAAAACGCGACTTAATTCATGTGCAGTCTGCACTGGCTAATCAAGAACGACACTTTCCCCCTTTACTTGATATTTGTTAAGAAGTGACTACCGTTAAACGAAAAATACTGTTAATGAGGAAGTGTAATCCATGATAAACATGTGCGGACCGCACAGGCTAATCATGGACGACACCGTACGCACGTGCATTAACCTATTTATGCCTAGTGGACTCTCCTATCCTTCTAAATCGGATCAATTTATTTCCAAAATTAGGGATGTCTAGTGTATTTATTTCTATATTTAGAATATTCCTTACAGAAATTCCTTTAAGCAAACAGCACAGACCCTAATGAGACGCCGCATCATGCGTCGTCTCATCTGGGTCTACGCTGTTTGCAAAGGCCTTTTTTCTAGACGTTATGCAAAGGTGGGTTGAGCCCCCCTTTCCCGAGCCAGGCTCATATCCGAGTTTGTTCCATGTATAACTCGCTTTGTGTTCCGTTATCAATCGTTATATCAAACGAATGAACTTCGGAATACATTTAATGCGAATTACAATGGCATCAGTCAATAATGTTTGTGAAAGAAATTGACGTTTAATTTATTGAATGAAATAAATAATTGACAACTATATCGATTATAATCTTAATTTTTATTTACGTTTATGTTCGACAAGAATTGGTATGAATTTAGTTTTTAAACTTTCAAGCTTTGTACGAACGTAGTGTTACTGATCGTTTTATTCCAGAAGCATCACCTGATATGCAAATAACACAATGAAATAAAATGTTTTTAAACGAATTCAATGCGGTTTTGTATCTAGGGCGGAAATATTCCATTTAAACAGAGTTTCGGGTAAGTGGAACGTTTTCTGATCGAGTGTTGTGTACAGAATCAGAAATTTATAAACTTCTTCTTACTAGGCGCTTTTCTGAAGTCGTACGGAGCTCCAAACACCGAAACGTTCCTCTTGTAACCCCATTTCACCATGGCCTGTACAATGTCGTTAAAGTACTTTGCTGGAAAGAAAGCGGCATTAATGCGTGTAAAATTGACAT
This sequence comes from Dreissena polymorpha, assembly GCF_020536995.1. Classification (NCBI taxonomy): domain Eukaryota; kingdom Metazoa; phylum Mollusca; class Bivalvia; order Myida; family Dreissenidae; genus Dreissena; species Dreissena polymorpha. The sequence goes on from NC_068363.1 coordinate 40,937,721, forward strand.
AATAATGCATGCCCTCGTATGATCACAATGAATGGTAATTATCATAATATATCATAATACTTATTTATTTTGTTGTAAATGAAATGATGTACATACTTTAAAAACAATATATACTCGATAATTACTAAGATGAATAGCAATTATCATCATTTGTAACGTGATTTATTAATGTTGGATATAAGTATGGTTTATTTTGTCCGTTAGATTCGCTTGCTCGACATGTGTTTGTCTCACTCATCTGTTGTTGGCTTTAAAGATGTTGAATCAAATTGCAATTATGTATATTAAATAAATAATACTTTCTGATCATAATTTGTTGTCGAACAACCCATGACAGGAAGTAAAGATTGCAGATATTTATCAAAAGTTATTGGAATATCAACCTGGATGTCCAAATAAGGTTTAATGGAAGTAACACATAATTATGATCGGTGGAATTAGTGGAAACAAACACGTGTTTTATGCCTGATAATCGACATTTCATTTGAATGTATCACCATCAACTCCACCATGTGCACAATAGACAGAGAATATGCTAGATTTTCTTTTAATTAAAAACACCAACACCATTTATCCCTACTGTAGGAGCCTTCTTTATATAACTCCAAAAGACACCAAGTACTGGTTCTTTCCAGGAAATGAATTCGAGAGCGTTTTAATAAGCCTGTTGCTTTCGATTTAATCGAGCTAAGAAAAAGGTCAAAACTAAACTAAGGTTTCCGTTTGGGAGATGACTTACTCAGAGGGATTTTCACACTGTCCAGATACTCCACAGTTTCAGTTGTACCAAAGCCTGGGATCATGGTTTCCACTCCCGGAGAGTTCTTGGTGGTTCTCGTAACGTTGTCATACTCCAGCCTGGAACCAATCAACACGTATTATGGAAGATTCAATAAATGTCTCTTAAAGATTGTTTGAGCCTCTTTTTTGGGGAAAACTTTGCTTTAAGCATGTTTGTAAAGTGTCGTCCCAGATTAGCTTGTGCAGTCCGCGCAAGCTTATCAGGGACGACACTTTCCGCTTTTATGGGATATTTTTTAACGGACGTCTCTACTAAACACAATTCTAGTTGCGGACTACAAAGGCTAATGGGACAACACTTTAAGCTCATGCATTAAGCCCAGTTTTACCAGAGCGCCGCTCATTTATCGGCTATATCATCCAATAATCGCGTTTGGTCATCGGCTATTAAGGGGAAAAGCTTTTTTTGATAACAAAGAACACGAATATTTAGTTTGTATATTGTATGAATCGATTGTGGTTATGCATGTGATAAAAAAATTGCTGCGGATGTTTTTTTTTAACTTTTCGTGGCAATCCTCCGATCCGTGAATTGCATGTTGGTGTAAAGTGTTGCGCAATACAGTCATTGGATAACAAATACATTGCAATACGTAAAAGTGCTTTAAAAGCTAAAAACAACAACAAAATAAAAAAATGATCAAACCACATTTCATGTACATCATTAAATTGTAAGGAGTGTGTCATGCTTAAAATATATAGTTATGTTGTTTTTTTTAAATATATTTTTTTAGATACATATTTTAAAGATAAACTATTTGGAACAATCGGTAAAAACTGAAGAAAGATGTGATTAACATTAAAAAACACACAAAAACGTAACTGAGCATTTTATGTTCATTGGTTATATTGTAACCTGTCTGATATCTAATTCGTTTACAACCTATGTGATATGATTGTAACCGCTAACAAAAAATGTGCAACGTTTAGAACAAATTAAAACTAAAGTGTTGTTGTCATGCATATACACATTTTAAACCAGATTATCTAAAAACTATTGACAGCACAATGGCCCAATTCAAATCTAATGGTCAAGCAAGAACAACCAACCATAATTAGTCTATCAAACAAATGAATAAAAATAAGAACAGTGCACCAAACATAAGAGGAAAAAATAAAAACGCGTTACCTCATGTTATCTACGAAGCAGTTTATCCACAAAGGTGTGAGTTCTTTCATATCAAGCCAGAGGTCTGTAAAGGTTTGTGTTTGCTTCTTGCAGTAAGGGGCAACCTTATGAGGTTTGTTGAGTCTGGCGCGTATTTGACTGCCTCCATCTCCCGGGACTGCCAATGGAATGTGTGGTGTGATATATACGATTTAAGAACGCTATTTGTTGCACTTGAAATCATTCAGATAAGGACAAATATTACCCGCTAAACCCTTGCAGTTATGCATTGTGCTGGCTCGGTTCCCAGTTATGACCACAGTGCGCTAACATTGAAGCTACGTTTCCACTCTCTCGATTGGCGTCATGATTTACATCGTGATCTTAATCGTGAAAGCATCGCGGTAATCCCATCAGACCATATCGGATTTTGTACTCATTGTTGTAGATCGTGTTATCTGTTTAATTTTTTTAACAGTTCAACACATGTCTACGATTTACACGATGTTCTGCGCTTAATTGTTAATCGAAATCATCGTATCAAATCGTATTTAATCGTATTGTATCGTGATTAAAGCGCGATAAATCTGATTTATTCTTACTTCTACATCATGTTGATGGGAGTCGATCTTACAAATGAAAGAACGTCTCGCTTTGACGATATTTTGCGATTGCAATAATTTATTTACTACCGGGAAGATTGTCAATCGGGCTGTATTTATATGGTTCTTGTTTAGTCGTGATTGTTATCTTGTACATCTTCGATTAAATCGTTAAAGATAGCACAATTACATTCGTAGCGTTTTGTTACGGATAGCATATAACATTGACAAACGAACGATATGTATGGTATATATCTAGATAATCATTTCGGATGCATATCTAATCGAAAACGTTTTTGAAACAATCTCAGATGAACGTTTATAATTGATACAAACAGGCAGTTTGATTCAATAGAATCGTTTATTTAATACTAAACGATTGTTTATTTTATTTGGTACGTTCAATTGTTACAAACTCTGAAGATCATATTTACAGGAAATCACAACATTTTAATTGTGCTATGTTGTTTTTTCACGAATGACCAACTGGTGTATGGTATTGATAAATGCGGGTTTTCTTTTGTTTATGTCTCATGTGTTACTTAATTTTGCGTATGCTCTATCTGTACACGTACCCAAACTAGGTATGTTTATTCTGGTAAAAATGAATGGTCATGTCGATCATAAAATGCACTTATCGTCATTGTGACTCGATTCTAACCCCCAAATATATATGTTCCGCCTCATTACGGTTGCATACACTTTTCATTATCATAAAATAAGGTTAATACGACATTTGTTGTAATCTAAATGGTGGACTAACGTGTTTCAGCTGAGTTAATAGAATATCCATTTTGCATTCAGTGCGGATATTTCAAAAGATAATACATTTTTCAATACAACCGCGTTTCGATTTTACCGGTAAAAAAACATCAATAAAGCATATTTAATAAGTCTATTGACGTTTATGGTCTGATGGATTACTCTTTTTCATACCTGGACTATGAATCGACATGATTACAAAATGTACGAACGTTTTCTCACCTGACACAACTGACTTTTGATATGATCGATTACTTTTTTATCATAGGGGAAGCAAGTTTGACTTGAAAATGTTGTTTTTTTAATGCAAAAATACGGGGTCAGTCAAAGTGCTCTCTCAGTATACGACTTTACCTGTCTGATTGAAAGCGCTGGTCAAGAATGAAATAGAGTTGGAAGCTGTCGGCACTTTTGTACCTCTATCAACTTAAAAGAACTACAAAAGAATTTTCAAACAAAGAATTCGACACAATTAATTTCATGTATATGTTATTATTATAAAGTAAATGTAAATTGTTCAACAAGGGAGACAATTTTACAGAGTGTGTGAATTTTTAATTAAATGAAATATCATTTAAAAAATGCAAATTAAAAGTTACTTGTTCACAGAATATCGTTTTTTAAATTTGTTTGATTTATTATCTGATAAAACTTGAATGTTTGGAATAGTTTTAAATAATTATGATGAACAGAGAACATATCAAGCAAAATGTTTATTCCTGCAGCGGGATTTTAACCCGAGACCTTAGGAAGCAAAAGTTAACTTGGTACCCTTGCACCATACAGGCTTTTGCGTTTGGTTTGTAGTTTAAACGCTCAATCAAAATTTGAAAATTAGTTCTCTCAATTTCATGTAAGTGTGTTAAATATATTAAGATTAATAACGTCCGATAGTATTTTCATCATTTTGATGTGTATTATTTACAAATCTGCATGCACATGCATTATTGGCAAAGCGAAATAATTATAATGCGCCTAACTTTGAATCTTGCATGTTGGGGTTGGGCCCCGTGCTCATCATTTGTTGCCTGATCGTGCAATTATCTCAAGTATCATGATATAATAAATATTGTTGAAAAATGTCCCCTTTTCACTGAAGAATTATATGAAGAATTTACGACGTTTTCTTACCAAATACCACCTTGTTAGATATCGTTGATAACCTTACATTCCCAGACTCTGAATCGATATGTTACACACGGTTTGCTTGTTCACACACTCGATGCTTGGGTTTAACCATTTTCCGAGCTCTCTGTACTATTAGAAGCGTCGTTAACCCATTTATGCCTTTAGTCTAGAAAATTGGCTTTGGCAAACAGCGTAGACCCAGATGAGACGCCGCATGATACGGCGTCTCATCAGGGTCTGCGCTGTTTCATTAAAGGAATTTATGTAAGGAATATTCTAAATATAGAAATAAATATACGAAACATCCCTAATTTTGGAAATAAATTGATCCAATTTAGAAGGATGGGAGAGTCCACTAGGCATAAATGGGTTTATAATGTACACATTATTGGTGGAGCAGTTTCGTAAAAACGACTGGTCTTAATATTACAACTGTTTTGTTAACCAGATGTATACTAAAATATTGTATGATATAATGGCAGTACAAAATGACGTGTACGTACCTAATACTACTGGGTTCAACATCGCTTTACATTGTACAACTCCTAAAAAAATAAACACCACAATTTGTGTCACAGCCATCTCCTTCGGCAAAAATTGATGGTTTGGATTATGAAGGATTGAAGAGAAACAACTACAAATTAAGGAAATAAATTTGTACAACAATTGTTTGAAATATGATCGATCGATTTACAATTTTCAAACAATTTACAAACGAAAGGAAATAAATTTGCACAACCATAACCAAAACTTTACTTAACTAGTTTCGATATTCATTAAACTATTCTATGATGCGGAAGAATTTTGCGACCTATCTGTATTGAAAAAAATGTACAGTAGAAGATATTGAATTACAGTATTTTGTAATATTTATAATGTGCACGTACATCTTTTGAGCATGAAAAAGTTTCTACAAAATATTGAACTATTAGTATTTAGAATCGTCATTGCATCATAGCTCATGCTTGATTATGTATTGAGGGAATTTTTGTCTTACAAAACCGAAACCGAAGTTACTATTTTAACACTAGAGTAATAAATAAGTGCAATTTCACGAACGGTTTGATATTGGAAATATTAATATAACCATGTCCTCAAAATATAACATATTGTTTTTTTTTTCGAATTTATGTTGATTAAAGAATTATTGTTAACTATAATTTTATACTCACCTATTGTCACAATATATTCATCCTGTTTTTTACGACCTCATTGTCATGTGAAACAAAATAATGATAAGTTTGTTCTGTTTTCTTCAGCATTCGAGTCGTCGCGTCCTTAACCCATTTATGCCTAGCGTCTAGAAAAAGGCATTGGAAATCACACGCCGGGTATGCGAATACTTCGTTTACGGATGGCACTTCACTAACAGAGAACAACAAACGCCACGCGCTAGAGGTAAGTTCCTCTGTTTTATTTAAAGTTATATCCTAAAGATTAGTTTTTAAGACAAGACACATGGTCGAGTTGATAAATGGTGTATCCTTTTGTATTGGGAATACACAATTTCACGGAAGAATGGTACAGTTTTGCCCAAAAAATAGAAAATTCGATCGGAAAACAGCATAAACTGAATGAACAGTAAACATTTTAACAAAATAAAACTACTTAGAATTATTGCAAGAAATTGTTTGCTATTCCAGCATGTAGAGTAATCACTGTGCTTCAAATACTGAAATTTTGATAGCATTCAATGAAATATAAACAAAGATAGTGCATGTTGTAATAGGTGGCATACATAAAGTTGCAGCCACTTTGTTTACCGATAAAGGGCACTTCAGATTACGGAGACTTTCAACAAAGCGGGCACTCTAATAACTGAGTTTTATCTTCTTTCTTAAATGCATTTATTTATATTATGGCTATTCATACAAAACATTTTGAAAAATATATTTTTTAAAAATCACATTACTATTAATTTATACTATGTTTATTATAATTGCAATTTTCAAATAAGATAATATTTATTATTAAATAAATGTGTACGGATAATGCGGATCAACACAATCGTGTTTAATTTTACTTTAGATAACGGTAGTGAAGGGGTCTTTATGAGGCAAATACACATTTGTTCTTCATAAAATCCTATGTCGGTTGTGCTTATTTGAATCGCATCATCAAGACGATACTTATGCGTAGCAACAAAATTAAAAAGAGAATGGTAAAACTCCCTTAATTTTGAGCCCTGCTTATATGGAGCACTTCCCTTTACGCAACGCTAACGTTTGCTCGAAGTGCGATTCACCTGACCCTAAATCACTGTATTGGTTGAGTTTTAAGAATCACGGTTAAAATTAAATCGTAAAAACAACTGATTCTGGAAAAAAGGAATGCGTACATAAAATGTTTAAATGTCATATTATGGAGTCAGTACTTAGTATACCCCCACAAACGAAGTTTAGGGTGCTATATTGGATAGAACTTCATATGCAGCATGTGTTGTGTTTATATTAAAAACAAAGACGGATATGCATAATTTTTACACCACTGTCGTGTGATTATATCAACCCCGCCCGTTCTTTTATTGCTATTTTCGTTTATTGGCATTGAGCCAAAAAGTTCCAATAGAATTTCGAACCTGCATCGCTGCTGATATTAATCTCTGAGAGGCAGTTTAAGCAGAGTGATTATTCATGACATGCTATCTAATATATAAGTAAATAGCCTTAGTACCTTCATTTGGACATAAAGATAAATGCTTTAGATCAACCGCTTAGAACGTAATTTAAAATATATGGTCATATAGATTTTACTCATTAGACATATCCAATTTGTTTAACATTTATCTTTCACATTTATACCAAATCATAATCATATTTCAAAGGGATAAGAACATGCTTCGGTAATTCGTTTTTTATTTGCGTACTAAGTACATAAATTTTATTTATTGCCTGCTTACTTTAACAGTATTCCACAGCGAATTCTGCATTTTTGATTCACAAAACACGAGTGTGTTATATCTGGAAAAAAAGTGTCTAGATGTCGGGAAACGAAGTGCCATTGTTTTTTAGATGATCGGTAAACGAAGTGCAGATGAAAAATGTGCATGCGACTCTTAAAACATTTGAATTTTCTCAAATATATTAGTAAACTAAAATGTAACATGTTGTAACATAACTGGATATATTGATCTTTTATTTCGAATTGTAAGAACGTTCTTGATTTATTTCCAAGTATGTTTATTTTGTTTAAATATGTACTGATCATTCAATTCATGCTGATTATCGATGGACTTTTATCGTTTTTTTAAATAATTCACCGTTTTTCGAGAATTTCTTTCTTCGCAATACGAAGTGCTATACCATTAATCACCCAAACAATGTTCTGTGTCTAAAAACCAAATAAACAGAATATAAATACAAAAAAGCTGAAGAACTCACCTCTCGCGCGTGGCGTTTGTTGTTCTCTGTAAGTGAAGTGCCATCCGTAAACGAAGTATTCGCATACACGGCGTGAATCAGCGTAGACCCAAACGAGACGCCGCATGATGCGGCGTCTCATCAGGGTCTGCGCTGTTTGCTTAAAGGAATTATGTAAGAAATATTCTAAATATAGAAATAAATATACTAGACATCCCTAATTTTGGAAATAAATTGATCCATGGGAGAGTCCACTAGGCATAAATGGGTTAAATATCAATGTAATTAAACTCTTAATATTTATTTGGGATTGTACAGCATTATTAACAATTGTTATTTATTCAGTACATTTAGATAATTTACATTGTACGAGTTCATTAATCTCACTTTTTTCGGCATTGGTGAACGGAAACATTTGGAGAAAAATTGTATACTTCATTGTCAGAAACGCGAAGAAGTCCGTTAAACCCATACGAAGAGCACTCACAATACATTATATATTATAATTACAGTCAAAACAAAATAGTCTACAAATCATTCTAGTGTTATAACAGTATATGGACGTAAGAGTTGATTTAATAGAGGATATTTGTTGGATTCGGTGGATTATCGATTTTAATTCACGAGTGATCATAGAAAATAATATTTGCGCCACTCGTGAAAATATATATTTTCTGTGAATTAAAATCGATATTCTACCGAATCCAACACATTTTCTCTTTATTTAATCCTTTTTGTCACAGTTTATATACATTGTTTAAGAGTTTAGCTAAAGAATTTCACTAAGATAATGACGTCATTTCGTCAAAGAAATAACGTCATTTCTCTATAAACAGTGAACATTATCGATAATTTTCACTGTTAATTTTCACTGTTTGAAACAGTGAAATTATCCGTTTTTATTTTATGCTTTCCGGTGGTTTATAGAGAAATATCAGTGAATTAAATCTGATAATTTCACTGTTTCAAACAGTGAAAATTATCAGTGAAAATTATTGATAATTTTCATTGTTTACTGTGAAATGACGTCATTTTTTGAAACTGAAACATTTGGAACTGACCGGTCAACAGTTTGAACTGTTGCCCGCTGAAATTATGACGTCATTTCGTCGAAAAAATGACGTCATTTTACAGTTAAATCGTCAAAATAATTTATTTTATCGATAACTGTTGTGTGTAAATAAAAAATTAGTTTGCTGTTATTTCTATGTTGGAAATTTGATCGGGTAATAAAACACTTATTTCATGGATGCTTGGTGAACAGTCAAAACTGTTGTCCCTCGGTATCAGGGCTGACATTTGGAAATGTTGCCCTCGGCCTATCGGCCTCGGGCAACAGTACCAAAGTCATCCCTGATACCTTGGGAAACAGTTTTGACTGTTCACTGCGTCTCCATGAAATAAGTGTATACTGTTAATTTTTACTGTTTGAAACAGTGAAATTATCAGTTTTAATTCACTGATATTTCTCTATAAATCACGGGAAAGCATAAAATAAATTAATATATTCGTATATAAACTGACAATAGAATTACTCGTAGACTATATAACGGTTTTAAGAAGTTTGTGAGTTACCGTATATTGCTAGAAACATTTTTATTGAAGTCAGTCGAATAGTAATTTCGCTCAGTTGTTTGAATGAAGGTATCTTAAACAAAATACGTGAATCGCATTTTTATCAAAATGTTTAATGTATTAAATAAATGAAAATACACATATAGCCCGAGTATTTGTTAAAATAACTTAGCTAGTTGCAATTCAGTCCTGTTGAATAGTTAATACAACTGTCAGTCTAGGAATTCCTTCATTTGGAAGTCTAACCTCCGCAGAGCGTCTATCATTCACAGAACGTTTAACCTCCGCAGAGCGTCCAACATCCGCTGAGCTTCTACCCCTCCCCACACAGAGCGTCTAGCCGCCGCAGAGCGGCTTCATGGCGATCATATTCTCCGCGCAGGTCAATGGAAGCTGGACGACCTTAATCAGGAATTCGCACACGGTCTTCATGCAGTCGCAGCAGGCAGAGAAAGGCAGCAGGAACACGTACCACCAAGCGACGAAGAACGCCACGGGCCAGCCAATGAACCAAAGGATGAGGAACCAAAGTATCCCCCAGAGAATGCCGGGGCACAGCCCTCCGCGACCGCGCCCTTGACCCTCGCCAGCGCCAACACCCATGACTTACTTTTGATGACTTCTTTTTTCTGACGCGGCTGTGTTTGGAATGATTGCCTTTGGAAAGCACTCTCTAAAATAAGATATATATTTTACTGGTGCCATTTAATTTTGTGTGAATGGTTTCAATCCAAGACCAGACTTGATAATGTACGTTCATCTGTGAAGATTTGTTATATTATTATTATGAGCATTTATTAATGTATTGTCGATCTATCGTCGGTCAATGTGAGTCTGTTAATTTACAGTTGATTAATGTAAGCAAACAATGCCACATACCTTTTATCCTTAGATTTAACACGATTGGTTGTCTAAAATTCACAAGATGAACAAATACGTAATTATTTTTTTCTTCTAAATTTCAGTTAATTCTAAGACAAATAGCTGCAGTACTTTATTTAAATCATTAAATTTATTTTGTTTGTCTATTTTTACAGTAATCGATACAACACATCATTCCCAGTGTCTACCTTAACACGCACCAGTTTAATGTTTAAATAAGCATTTTTATGTAGAGTATTTGGCTTTATAAATGTGTTCAATGAAGTTTTCACTCCCGATTCATATACTTGGTTCGTTTCAATTGCAGTCAATGATCGTTGGTGTTGTTTGTTTTGTTACTAAGATGCTCTAAATGAATATTCCAATTTCACTTTAAGGGTGGGATATTAAAGATGTCAAAACTGCTTATACACAAACTAAATTATAATTTTTAGCTAACAACGTATTTAAATTAAATGAATTATATTTTTGATAGCGAATATCACACAAGTTTACTTATTGATGTAGACATTGCTAATAATTATACTCGAACCTTATTTATCCCCATAGATCATATATAATTCATTTGTCGTATAGGTGGTCGACTGTGGGGTATGATGAATACTTGTTTATAAGTTTATATGAATACATATGTGTGAATATGTTTATGTGTGCAGGTGTGTATGTGTGTATATCTTTGTACATATGTATTTATACATAGAGAGATATATATGATGGAACTACATTTAGACCTTATAAACATATTCCTTAATCTTATGAGAGTATTAAATATTCGTTAAGGAAACAAATTCATATTATCAACTATATTTTCGCTTTTTGTATAGGTGGTCAACAAAGGGATAATACAACATATAAAACTTAATCTCTAACGATGTGTAACATAGCTGGAGTAAATATTTATATGATATCTCCTTAACATAATACACAGTTCCCGACTCTAAATATATATAAACCTATTTAACTACGACTGATTTTCTGGCTGTTATTTTTGTATTGTTATTTCACACGAGCTTTTTTCCATACTATTTAATTTAACTGAGGCGTAAGAAGCATATTTATTATCCAAGCATTGATCCTGTTTTGTATTTATTATTAGATACATGTTGTATAGTACACAATTCTTTTGTAAAAAGCAAACATAGGTACATGATATTGTAATATTTATTACAATTATAAAACTATGTTGGATATTATGTGGTCATTATGTATTAACTTACATGTGACACTCTCACGAAAACAGTTTTATTACGTGTATATTTAAATTGATCTTTGTTCGAAATGATATATTGTATATTTAATTCAAACGCATGCGTTTATTGAATATGTATGTCTATGACCATGAGCTTTATATGCTAGTCTAATGAACTATTCTGTTCTGTACATTAATCCGTGTCAAACACCAACAACTACCACCATTTATGTTAAAGATGACATGTATTTAGAAGTTGTGTCTGATTAAATATATCGGGACGATGGAAAATGCACAATCGAGTCACTCAATCAAACGTTTATTTCAAGGCCATTACAAATCATTCATTTTCATGCGAAGAAAAAACACGCGGTCAAATGTGAAACTCATGATAACAAACACACTTGAACCTATTAAAACGAATGCATATGATTTAACTGTAAGAATAAACGATTTTATGATCATGTTTGCTCAACAGCTTCCAGTATGACTGGTATTGGCTCTCCGTCTTCAATGATTTGTTTATCAATTTCGAGATATTTTACCCATACATGGATTAATCATTGCACTATTTAGATATTGCAACATTAAATCCTGCCTTTCTGCCTTTAATATCATCATCGAGTCCGGTTCACCAAGCGTAAAATATAAATCGATGGGCTCTGTGAGCCGGTTTATTTTTGAAAAGGTATTGAATAGATATCTTAAACGCACTGATAAATAGATCACTTATGTTAATTTTTAGCCTGTTGAAAAGTATAAATGACACTGAAAGAACATATTGATTATGTTAAATAACCAAAGTGGGACTAAAAAAAAAATGCTCAAGCTTTTTTTTTAAATTTAAATTTAAGTGTACTTCCATCAGTTTTACAACGTAAGACAAAGGTTAAACAATACCCCCCCCCCCCCCCCCCCCCCCCCTTGCAATCAATATGTTATAAGAATAGTGCGTAAGAATGTGATAATTCGGAAAGTTAACCAATAAATACTTAAAGCATCATTCATTTGTAACTTAAATACCAGAAGATCTAAAGATGTTAAATGCAATCATATCTCAAAATAATATCAAAAGACAATTAATTATTTTTCAATAACTATCAATTAATGAATAAGAACATAGTTGTAAATATTTTGTATGTATTCTCTAAATCATACTGCAAAGAAACCATGCATAAACCACTTGATAATCACATGTTCGTAATGTGATATTCATTGCAGACTACAATTCAACAAAATGCCATTCCAATCTTATTTACGAACAAGCATTTACATGATCCAATGATTGCTTGATCTTGTTTACACAAATTTAAGTGACTTTTTTACAATGTGGCTAAATGACAATTTAAAAAGTGCATTAAGATACGAATACATTTTTTTATTTAAACAAGCAAAGTGGCACTCCTGACTAAACATTGTGACAAATATGCGTTATTTTATTCATAACCATTAATGAAAATCGGACAAGTAATAAAGCATTTGCGTGTATTACCAACAAAGCGTTTCAACCTTCCAAAATCAAAAACCTTTGTGGTGTGGTAGGGGGTTAACTTAGATTCAAGAGGTACAAGGCTCACACGCAAGTTCGGGCACATTATTTGTTACTTTTATCATTTTAACCTATTCTTTATATTACAATTGTGTTATAAAATGCATTAACCCATTTATGCCTAGCGTCTACAAAAAAGGCCGTGTCAAACAGCGTAGACCCAGATGAGACGCCGCATGATGCGACGTCTCATCATGGTCTGCGCTGTTTGCTTAAAGGAATTTCTGTAAGAAATATTCTCACTATAGAAATAAGAATACTAGCCATCCCTAATTTTGGAAATAAATTGATTCAATTTAGAAGGATGGGAGAGTCCACTAGGCATAAATGGGTTAATTGATCATTTTCAGAAAATACGAAAGGTTGTGAACACGTCCCTGTAAACCAAAATTACATTTTTAAAGTGGTGTACGTGAAGTGCTAGATTATCGTCTGTATCTTCTAAAATTGTTGATCTTCAATCAACTGATCAACTTCTTCATAAATTGAAATTTTCAAGATTGTCCTGGAGGTTTGTAAATGTCGTAATAATCGAAACAGATATCTCAACAAGTGGCCACTAGCTACCTGTAAACCAAGGTTTGGATGAAGCAATTGTGGTTGTTTTTATCAGTTTAAAATAACAGGTCATGATTAGAAAATGATAACATCGGACCAACAGAAAGAGGAACCTGACCTTTAATTTACAACTGCAAGTCTATTCTTAAAAATGTTTTCGTTTCTTCGAGTTTTAAAAGATGTGATGTAAAAAAACCAATTCATTTTATTACAAATATAACAACGCAACTAACACACTCACTGTCGCTGAGCTGAGTAATTATTAACGTAAAAGTAAGATATTTTCTTTTATAAATTAATTACACAAGTAAAAGTGTACATTTGAAATTCTGCGTACTTTGGTCGTTACATCAATTGAACACACGTACGGAATCTTAATGAAATTTCAAGTAATTTTTTAACGTAAGCACATTCCTTTTACACCCAGATAGTTAATATATAGTAAGCTTACCGGGGTATTTTTATGTACCAAAAAAGTTTGTAATATAACTATCCATTTTTCAGTGAACAGGCTAAATCATGCATTTTGGGTTCTACAGAAATTTACACTTGTACTTCATATTGTAACTTGAACTTTAAGGCATTTGTTGACAAATATACGTTATTTCGTTAGCAAATTGTAATACATTTTCTATGGAATCCAATTTCGTAAAGCATATGCCAGACTTAAAATAAATTATGCAAAACATAATCATTTCGTTTCCGCTATAAAAACATTTATAAACATGGTATATCATATGATCCTAGTATTCTCAAAATCCATTATCTTTTCAATATACTTTCATTAGAAAGAAAAACATATACATGAACAAATGAAAAAACGAGTAGTTTTAGCATATCCAAAATGAAAGTTACATTATTTTTTTTATATGTTGTCTGCTATGAATTTTTATAACTTCCCTAATTTTCAAAAAAAGAAGACCCCTTTTACAAGTTCATTTTGAATATGGTTAACTGGTCAAACATTGATAGTTTTTTCAGATTTCCCTCCCCCGACAGTTATTTAAAACATTGATAACAATTAAAGTTTTGATTTAAAACCTCTATATTGTGATCAAACAATCTGAAAAGTCTAACAATGTATGTATCGAGATAAAATGTCGAGTTATTGAAAAATACAAATTTATCTAACATTAAGAAAAAATCGTTGAAATCGGTAATGTCTCTTTGTAAAAACAAATTTATCGTCGTTAGTTTGTACATAAATATAAAGCGAAACTTAGCGAATACAGTTTATTCACATAGATTTTGTTTGAAACACGTCTCCTAAAACAAATAACACAACAACTTTGGCCTTACAACTATTGGATACCTCTATCGAGAGATAATCAGTATAAGGAGTAAGAAACAAATTACATGAATTCATGAGTTTGACTCCGAAAAATGGAAATATTGTTATTGTGCTCATTCATCTTCTTTACCTTTGGTTTGTACAGTTTACACTTAAAACAATGTTTGCTAATTGGTGGTTTGATTGCAAAAAAATCACTCAAGTATATTAACTAGACCGTGTTGTCAATTGCAAAGCTTTGAAACACATAAACAGATTAATTATATTTACTTTTGTTGACAACTACTGTAAAAAATAATATGTATTAAAATGCTTGGTACTGTTAATAGTGTTACAACTTGTATAATTTTGTATATCTGCATAGTCAATGTTGTATATATTATACAATGTTCTAAATCTTAACTGGTTTACTTACACATTAAAACGATATTCCAAAACATTGAATTGTTTATAATGTCTAAATAGTTTAACTTCTTGTACATTATTTAAGAGTATTGATTTACGAATATAATTATTTCTGTTTTGGTTAGGTTTTTGTTTACTATACCATGTGTTTGTTACTAATACGATTCTTACTATGACGGTCGCACATTGAATTGAAGTTCATTCGCAGTGATTTAAAGCTAAATACTTTAATGTTCTTAATCATTTGAACAGCTTGCTTTGAATATGTCGTTGAAAGTTCATCTTGACAATGTGCTGCATTTCAGTGGGTGGCATCCGCTCAGAGTATGGCATGTATAGTGTGCGTTGTCATGACGACAGTGATCCTGCCAGAGACACATACTGCCCGAAAGATATGAAATGTTGTGACAACGGTGGTTGCTGTCGTAATGGTTACACTTGTTGTACGAATACGTGTTGCTATGGCCAAAACTGCTGGTAAGTCTTTGTATAAGATATTGTACAACAACGATGCTAGTTTTGTTTAAACATACCACATCATTGTCGTTGTGTATTGTTGTGCTGTGTGTATTCAACTGAGTTGAACTCATCATCGAATGTAGTTAATAAAGGAAAAAAAGCTATCAGTATGGTTTTCCTTCTCCTGATGACGAATCTACCATTAAAAATGTTGTAAACAGTTCACTTTAGCATTATTGCTATTAGGAAATCTTTAACACGTTCTAATAATCCCTGCCCAAAGTAACACGCACACTACAACAAATTAATTGCGAGGATACACTAACACACCGCTGTTTTATAGTTCAGACCTCTCCAATTCGTTGAATGCTGATTCTCATGACCTCACTGATGAATTGAATGCAGGAGTAATTGCTGGAATAGTAATAGGGTCACTGACAGAGTTAGGCCTTATGGCCGCCATGGTTATTATAGCAGCGAAGCATAAGATGAAGAAAACAAAAGTCGGTTGTAAGTGCTGAATTTCTTTTACATATTATTGTTAAAATGTTTATAATTAGCAAACATAGCTAAGAATTCGTGCAATACTATTATTTGATGAACACTAATGTGCCTATTGAGTTTTGCTTAAGCTCAATAAAATAGTTAAATGCTGATATGGTAATGGCTTCTTTTTTATCAAAATTACATTGTGAAAACAGTTCGGGATATGAGTATCATTATCAAAGCACAAGGAAGAATATGTTAACAGGAGCGCATACATACTTTTTAATTACACACATGTATTTCTTTTGCAGGCGTAAACAATTTAGAACCACATTTGCCCATAACCGATGCAACTGCTGCGAATGGAAATAATTCAATTAGATCGTAAAGCAAAATTGCTACTGGAGAAAAAACAATCAAATCCGTCCTGAGAGGAGTGTTCTGTTCACCGTACTTCACATAGACACACTCACGGTTTTGTTTTAATTAAAAACAGATTACTTTACGTAATAAAACATTTAAACATACAAATGACAGACGTATTTTCTATCTATAAAATGTTTCACATGGTGGGTTTATTGAGCTTAAAATAAAATTATTTAAAAAGAGAACATGATGTCATCTTTATACTGCGTAACATGACGTCTTGTCTTGATGCACACAATGAACATATTTCTTTAGTTTCTGCATCGTTCTGGCTTTATGATATAAAATTGTAATGACTTTTATGACATGCTTTACTATGTTTCCCATGTAATACAAACATAACATATTTTTTTTTTATATTACACATGTGTAATACAACATTTTAAAGCGTTTTCATTGGCTTAGTTTTCCTTTATTTACCAATCGCATTTTGTTATTTTGCTGAAATGACGTTGCAACGTCAAAATGACCTCACGAAATGTAATCAACATTTGGGATTTATAATTATGTCACGATTTCGTTTACATAAAGGATTTCTAAACAACGCACGTTGTTTGACGTTGTTTTATTGGTATTGCAAGTACAATATGTGAAGTATTGTAGAGTATATTTGTTGGATTTGGTGGAATATCGCTTTAATTCACGAGTGATTATATAAAATGATAATTTTAAGAGTGGCGCAACACATTTTCTTTTAATTTTATTTTTAAAGATGATTTTTTTGTATTTTTACCATTACGGACAATATAATTCAACTTTAGCAGAGCGACTCTGGTCCCTGGCCGTCTTTACCTTATATGGTAATCATAACCATATATGTCACAACACAAACATCTATAAATAAACGTTATGAATGAGTGTAATATGACCATATATGAAGAAAGCGTAATCAAATAACGTGCGAGGCGTACCGAATGGAGAAACAAGAAAAAACATCGTTGGAATAATCTCCCCTTTTGATTGCACACGAGCTTTCAAACGGTTGAGATCCGGTATTGTATACGTTTGTGACATTGTTTTGAGATCAAGAAGTCATTTCGGCGCTTATATATTTCAGTTTTGTTTTTGAACTTGCAATAGCTATCTTTTAATTGTGATTTGGTGTATTTCGACGTTGTAAAGTGTATAATTCAAAGTGGCATTCATTTTCGCGACCTAGTCCTAGTAACTCGGTGTGAGTGAACGAAGGATTTGTGTTTACTTTTCACCTTAAGTTCAACTGTGCGTTTTATTACCCATTTTGTGATCTATTAAAAACACGTGCTTCGCGCATTTGGACACTTACAGTGTGTTTTACACTAGTGCAATAATTGACACTTGATGTGTTTATAGTGACTGTGATATTTGCATTGATTGAACACTTACCAGTGGATTGCAATTTTGAGTGACACTTTAATACTAATTATTAAAAAACAGGTGCTTCGCGCATTTGGACACATTCAGTGTGTTACACACTAGTGCAATAATTGACACTTTTATCATGTTCATAGTGATATTTGCACTGAACACTGACCAGTGTATTGCAATTTTGACACTTATTGATTATTGAAAACTAGGGATTTTTAACTTGTGTGACCTTTATTTTTATTAAAGCGTGATTGATCTGTTTTGTTTATATTCTTTTTGTGTAGTTAGATACACATAAGACAAGTTTAGTCGTCCTTATTAGTCTTGTTGCAATAGTATTGTTAAGGTAGTATTTGGGTTGTTAAGACTTGTCTTTTTATAATTAGTAGATTTATTACGCAGACTCTTTTGAACAGGATGCAGTGTTGTGTCAGGAAGCATTTTCCTTTTATTTTTTCAGGTGCCCAAGACAGGAGAAAAGTGAACCGTATTGCTGGGGACTCCAATGCTCATCGGATTAAGGATATTCTTCCTGACGATATAGCTGTCAAATGCCTGCCAATCTCTGATGAGAATATGTAATGGCAATGGTATAGAACAGTAATTACAGTTTCAGGTTTGTTTCTATTAATGGTATCACATGTACACATTTTTCTAAACGTTAAAACAAAATGATAAATGAAATAAACAAAAGGTTACCGTTTAAACGGTATCCATATGTCAGTTATAAAAGCGTCATTGACATCGCATTTCCAAACTGAAAGTAATGATTATTTCCAGAAGTTATATTCAGATCATTACCCATTTGGGCAATGACGTCATATTAAAACCAACTGTTCTTGCCGTTGTTGAGTCATTGGGTACACATTTTCTACTTACATGCCGTAGTATTTTATAACAAAGACAAATAAATATTGATCCCACATTTCTTCAATAAGACTACACCTGTGTAAAATTTTTATTGTTTTCTACCTAACAAGATGTACATAAAAACGAGTATCTGTTTATTAAATTAAAAATGAATGCGGATGAATAAATGTCGGAAAAAATGTCCTCATGCACGTTGTGCTGACGCGCGTCAAATGTTCAAGACAATTCGGGGAATGATCATGCAACAAATAGCTGGAAAATTTTCCCGAGCACTTTGTGCCGACGTGTGTCAAATATTCAAGACGTCTAGGTCGTACATGGTGTTTTGTTATGTTTACGCTGTTGTGAATAAGGGCCATCTGGCACACATGATACAAATGTATACCAGTCTTTTTTTAACAGCTTTTAATAAGTTTTGCAACATTGTAACGTAATGAACTAAAATGGATTATGTTGATATCAACAGTCGTTTAAATGTTTACTGTTTTTGTAAACATTTTTGAGAAAACACGAAATGCCACCATTTAAACGTGATACTCATAGTTTCTATAAATGATGTAATTATTTCATTTCTTTATACTTAAACAGTTCAAATGTCAAGTCCTAAGCTTTGTATGATTACAGTATTTGTCATCAATATAAAGTTAAACTTATTATGCTGATGTCATCATGTGCAATGATTGGCATCATTGCGTTTTCTAACTAATTTGCATGGTTATATATTTTATTTAAGCGTGTGGAATATTTTACAGATTGTAGGGAATTGTAATTGCAAACTTTTCATTTTAATCTTGAGGCAAAGCATGAATTTTCCTTGTGTATTAATTCATGTATATTTGTGATTTATTTACACAGACATTCGCCAACTCTGTTTTCAAAGGTGCCAAATTTTCTTGTGATCGTTTTCGCCATGCATTGTTGAGAGACTTGCGGAAGATGGATGTTCAACAGCTGTATCTTCATCTAGGCTCAAATGACATTCTTACGAATGAAGCGGTGTTTTACCGGTACATATACAATTAAAAAAAAAGCTTTGATATTTAAATTTAATGTAGTTGTTTCCCATAACTATATAAATTTGCAAAACTAACATTTTACATGGTTTATTCCTCAATGAGTCATGGAAACTTGTAATCATTTTAGAAGTGTTATCTAGTTTCTAATTAATAAATAAAGCATTTCACAATATTTTCTATTATCCATGTTAATTTGACATTTTATGCTCCCCCAAAAAAATTTGGGGGGGGGAGCATATAGTCGCCGCTTCGTCAGTCCGTCTGTCCGTCCGTGAACAATTTTTGGATTCTCAGCAACTAAAGGCCGGAATTCAATGAAACTTAATGTGAAGCTTCACTATTAAGAGGAAATGTGCATATTATCAGCGGGTTCTGGTCGGATGATTTGTCACAGAGTTATGGCCCTTTTAAATTTTCTATTAACTGTACATATAGTGCAATTCTTGTCAGGGCTATTTCTCAGCAATTAATGACCGGAATTCAATGAAACTTTATGGGAAGATTTACTACCAAGAGGAGATGTGCATATTATCAGCGGGTTCTGGTCCGATGATTTTTCACAGAGTTATGGCCCTTTGAAATTTTCCATTTACTGTACATATAGTGCAATTCTTGTCCGGGCTATTGCTCAGCAACTAATGACTGGAATTCAATGAAACTTTATGGGAAGCATCACTACCAAGAGGAGATGTGCGTATTATCAGCGGGTTCTGGTCGGATGATTTTTCACAGAGTTATGGCCCTTTGAAATTTTCCATTGTACATATAGTGCAATTCTTGTCCGAGCAATTTCTCAGCAACTTATTACGGGAATTCAATGAAACTTTATGGGAAGCTTCACTACCAACAGGAGATGTGCATATTATCAGCTGGTTCTTGTCGGATGATTTTCCACAGAGTTATGGCCATTTGAAATTTTCCATTGTACATATAGTGCAATTCTTGTCCGAGCTATTTCTCAGCAACTTATTACATGAATTCAATGAAATTTTATGGGAAGCTTCGCTACCAACAGGAGATGTGCATATTATAAGCCGGTTATGGTCGGATGATTTTTCACAGAGTTATGGCCCTTTGAAATTTTCTATAAACTGTACATATAGTGCAATTCTTGTCAGGGCTATTTCTCCCCAACTACTGACTGGAATACAATGAAGCTTTATGGGAAGCTTAACTACCTTGAGGAGATGCGCATGTTATTAGTGGGTTCTGGTTAGATGATTTATTTACAGAGTTATTGCCCTTTGAAATTTTTAAGTTACTAAACCATCCATTGTATTAATTTGTCCAAAGTTATGCCCCTCAAGACGTTTCCTTTTATCTGAATATATAGTGCAATATTGTGACAAGAAAACCTTTGTGGAGCATCACCCGTCTCAAACGGTTTCTTGTTTCATTATTTGCTGTCTACAATTAATTTTACATGAAATAGCAAATGTTTTATTTATGCGCATAATATTAACAATATAATTATACATATTTGTTTATGTAACTATTTTGATAGGTAAGTCAGTCTGCAAAGAAAAAGAACACATTTGTATATATTTTACTCCACATTTTTTATGCCCCCTTTCGAAGAAAAGTGGGTATATAGTTTTCTCACTGTCTGTCTGTCTGTCACACTTTTCTTGTCCGCTCTCTAATTCAAATAGTTTTCATCTGATCTTTACCAAACTTGGTCAGAAGTTGTATCTAGGCAATATCTAGGTCAAGCTCGAATATGGGCCATGCCAGGTCAAAAACTAGACCATGGGGTCACTTAGTGCATTTTAAGGTTTAAGCATGGTGTCTGCTCTCTAATTGAAGTAGTTTTCATCTGATCTTTACCAAACTTAGTCAGAAGTTGTATCAAGACAACATCTAGGTCATGTTCGAATATGGGTCATGCCGGGTCAAAAACTAGGTCACAGGGTCACTTAGTGCATTTCAAGGATTAAGTATGGTGTCCGCTCTCTAGTTTGGGACTTATTTTGCATTTCTAAATTAACGTTTTTTATGCCGCCGAAGGAGGGCATATAGTGATCGCACTGTCCTTCCGTCTGTTTATCTGATGTCTGTCTGTCCGTCCGTCACACTTTGTGTTTAGGTTTCGAAAAATGCTCATAACTTCTTTTGTCGCTTCAGATGTAACATTCATATTTGATATGCATGTGTACATGGACAAGGCCTTTCCATATGCACACACATTTTTACCCCATGACCTTGACCTTAGGGTCCGTGATTAGGGTTTAAAAAATGCATTTAGATTTCGAAAAATGCTCATAATTTCTATCAAAGCATTTATTGGGGGCATACGTCATCCTATGGAGACAGATCTTGTTTAACAATTTGATTGAAAATAATATGTTGTCAACATGAAGTGTATATATGCAAGATCACATTCCCAGTGACAACAACTCTTTGATTGTTGACTGTATTTTAGCTGGACTATTATATATGAAATATATATAGTGGAGCTATCCTACTCGTCCCGGCGTTGGCGTTTCCGTGAGCGTGCAAATGTTAAAGTTTGCGTACTACTTTAAATATTTTCAATGTCCATTGACATATTGCTTTAATATTTTGCATTCTTGTTTACCAACATGATCCCAACCTATAAACAAGAGCAGACCACTGTATCAAGCATTTTGACAGAATTATTGCCCCTTTTATACTCAGAATATGCATATTATTGATAAATCTATGTTAAATTGTGCGTACTACCCCAAATATTTCCTATGTCCTTTAACATATTGCTTTGTTATGTTGCATACTTGTTTACCAACATGACCTTTAACCTACAAACAAGAGCAGACCACTTAATCAAGCATTTTGATAGAATAACGGCCCCTTTTATACTCAGAATATGCATATTATTGATAAATCTATGTTAAAGTTTGCGTACTACCCCAAATATTTCCTATGTTCTTTGACATATTGCTATTATATTTTGCATACTTGTTTTCCAACATGACCCCAACCTATAAACAAGATCGGACCACTGAATCAAGCATTTTGATAGAATTATGGCCCCTTTTTTACTTTGAGAATTGGACATTTTGCTTAAATTCACATAACTTCTTTATTTATGATAAGATTTTATTAATACTTTGACAAAACAACACTTACCTGAATACCACAATGGATTCCACCCGTGCAATACCAGTGCTCCAGCTAGGCCTAAATCGAAGGGCGCCCCGCCCTGCCCTCCCGAACCTCCGCCCTGACCTTCCTAGGGCCCCCCCTGCCCTTAAAAAAAATAATTTTTTTTTTTTTTTTTTTTTACATATGATGATTAATAAATCTCTTATTAAAATACATTGTAATTAATTTATTCCTCATTGTAGTAATTAAATTTGAATTGTTTAATGACAATGGGAATAATTTATTCTTACAATTATTGATAACAAATAAATTAACATGCATGAGGAAGCATTCTAGAAACACCCGCGCGCTCGAAAGTGCCCTTTTGACAAAATACTGCGCGTCCAAAGTGCCCTTTTGACAAAAAATCCCCCTGCCTTTTTCAAATCCTAGCTGCAGCACTGCAATACCCCACGCCCCAACCCAGAATCCCTGCCCCCCCCCACCCCCCCAAATTTTTTGTTTTCCTTTTTTTATTTTTGAAAGATCGTCAGATTGTCTAATAAATGACCACACCCCACGTTATACCCCCCTCTCAACCCCCCTACCCCCTCCCCAAATTTTTAGTTTTTTTCCTTTTTTTATTTTTGAAAGATCATCTAATAAATTATTGAATATAAACAATTTCCCCATGATGGCTTACGTTATACTGTCAAGCACTCGAATAGTCGAGCGCGCTGTCCTCTGACAGCTCTTGTTATCTATTTTTATTAATGAAAATGATTGTATTGAAATAATTTCAGAGATGTAGCTGACTTGTGCGATTTGGTGCATCAGGTCAGTCCAGACACTGAGGTTGTCTTTTGCAAAGTTTTCTGAATAAAATACATTGAATTTAGTGGTTTGATAAAAATAGAAAATGCCCAGAGCCAGTAGCACTGACACTTGCAGTGTGATATAAGAAATGGCAAAAATATTTTGAACCTTCTCCCATAACAGATATCTCCCTGTTAGCTAACAAACGTTTTTTTGACTGATAGTTCAGTCACATAAATGTGAGGGGACTGTCAGGATGCAGCAAAGATGGATAGCAAATCGGACACTGCCTGCTAATGCATCAGCCAACACCCAGTACGATATGCTTTAATCAACACCCTTGAATTGTTAATCATAAGCTGATAATTCAGCAATAATATGCTTGTCTTTAAGGTCTGGGCAAGTTCATGTTTCTTCTCTGTAGCCCTCTTGGGTTTGATATAAATCGCATAACATATCATCTGCTAGCGTTATTTTTCCCCTAAGAAGGGAAGAGTACAAATCCTTTGCATGATCCAGCAGTATCTGAATGTCAGGATATTCAGGGACATTTCGACTGTAAGCTGGCTGTGTATGCACAGCTGAACAGTTTTTCGTGTCACAATGTGCACAATTTTGCGCATTTTCTCTATATACTGCCTCAAACATGTTTTTGAGAGCGGTTTCTGCCATGGGGGATCCTATGCCCCCCCCCCTCCCCCGCAAGTTCATACGTTTATGAAACAACCCAAATTCTAATCAACACTTTAAACTTCTTTTTGGCGCATCAGTGATGATTTCGGCAGCCTTCCAATACAAGGGTTGGCCAAACGTTACAATGGTGTGAAGGTTGTGGCAAGGTTGCAAACTAAGGCTTATGTTGACAGAATGCACGCTTTTTCCCAAGTGTACATATTAATCATAGGCAAGAATTTAAATTGCAATAGGGAACTGTATTTTGTGGTGCAAGATACGCATCATTCCCTGCAAATTCAGTATTACCTGAAGCTGAAAAATATCGATCCTCTTGTCGAAATCCAAAAATCACGACAGGTCTAAACTATGGCGTTTCACATTACAAGCATCACGTCAAAAGTAATGGACTTGTGGTCCTTCTTATTATGTCGCTTGACGCCATGTGAGATTTCTGTGTAACATAATACACTTAAACTATGTCTGACAATCGTAATGTGTTCTTTGCCCCTCGAAACCTCGGTATAGACACTCAAATCTACAATTGTGAGTGGAAAGTTACAAAGTTATGATTATTAATAGGGTTTGGTGGCAATCTTGGCGGGCGGCCATTATAGACGCCATGTTGGATTTGTGTGTACAATTGTAAAATTAAACATGATGTCTGATGATCTTTATGTGTTCTTTGCCTCCTGAAACCAAGGTATAGACACCAAATTCATCAAATTTGAGTGGATAGTTACATAGTTATGATCATTAATATGTTTTTGTGGCCATTTTTGGCGGCCATTTTGGACGCCATGTTGGATTTGTATGTAATATAATAAACTTAAACAATGTATGATGATCTTAATGTGTTTATGCCCCTTGAAACCTATGTATAGCCACCAAAATAATCAAATGTGAGTGGATATTTACATAGTCATGATCATTTATAGGTTTTGGCGGCCATCTTGACGGCCATTTTGGACGCCATGTTGGATTTGTGTGTACTATTGTAAACTGTAACAATGTCTGATGATATGTATGTGTTCTTTGCCCCTTGAAACGTAGGTATAGACAGCACATTCATCAAATTGGATTGTATAGTTACATAGTTATGATCATTAATAGGTAATTTGCGGCCATCTTGAAAAAAATTACTTTCCGGAGGTCCGATTCTGGTAAACATTTGATATGTTTTAAAGGACCTTCTACCCTACCAGGATCAGTTAAAAAATCTTTGTATCAATTTTTTGTGGTTGAAGGTATTTTTTTCATATATTGACCCTACTAGTACTCTTGCTAAAAACAGAGAATTTTCAAGTGGCTAACGTGCTATTTGAAGAAAGGGGTACCTAAAGGTAATGTATGCCAAATTTCATGTTTGCATCACTAAGCGAAATATTTTTTCAATAATCAGCGCAGCTAGCAGTAAAGACGCGATGTGAGCGCCATAAAATGCCAATATTATTTTTTATACATATATCGGCACGGCATTCTGACATTTTTGATCGCCGACAAAGCACTGTGGCAACTTTTAAGATATGCAGTATCAAAACAAATAAGATATGAAAACACAGACTAGAAAACAAAAGATTCACACACTGTGTAAGTCATTTGTAAGCTGTTTAAAAAAATGCTGTAAAGCCAGTATTTAAGAACAAATGTCTTCCATCAGTTATTATTTACATAGTAATTTCTTTATATAATAAATAAACTTTAACTCCAATTTATTTACACGTTTATATTTCTTAACAACCGACGCTTAAATAAAATTGTATTTGTGATTGAACTTCCAAATTAGGCGTTATTTAATCAGATGATCAAGAAACTATTAACGTTAAATACGAGTAATTCAACGCTTTTTGTAAGCTGATTGATAATCTTCTATTTGTAAATAACTATCAACGAAAACGGGAAGCGAAATCCATGCGTGTCTTACTTTATTCACCCTCTGGTGCCCAGCGCCCACATGCATGTCTTACTTAATTCACCCTCTGGTGCCCAGCGTCTACAAGCATGTCTTACTTAATTCACCCTCCGGTGCTAGGCGCCAACATGCATGTCTCACTTAATTTACCCTCTGGTGCCCAGCGTCTACAAGCATGTCTTACTTAATTCACTCTCTGGTGCCCAGCTCCCACATGCATGTCTTACTTAATTCACCCTCTGGTGCACAGCGTCTACAAGCATGTCTTACTTAATTCACCCTCTTGTACCCACCGTCCACATGCGCGTCTTACTTTATTCAGCCTGTGGTGCCCAGCGTCCATTTACCAGGGTGAGAACTAGAAATCTAAAAAGCACGTGGGGGTAATGTATTTTGAAAAGCTCACGAAGAAAATCAGTACATTCCAATAAGCAACATGCTTAACTTATAAAATGGTCAGTGCCGATGTACAACAGCATTCCGATACGTTTGAAACGGTTATAAGGTAAAATTTACATCCTAGATTCTTTATGACTGTGTCATGACTTGATGGTACGTTCAATGTGTATGTAGACACATGGTCATGCTTAATGAAACTTGCATAGTGTCTGATGATGAAATTCAATGTCTTTTTACATTCGGCTTCATGGTATCATTCATGTGTACAGTTGCAGCATATTTGTTCGTTAATTGCATGCTGGGAATGCGTATGTTGCTTTGTGCGGAGAGACTTGTGCAATAGGCGCAGTGCATAATGGAATCAAACTTTCCTACATTGAATACATAAACGTGATGGAAAGATGTGAGTTTTATTTAAGCACAAAGCAACATACAATCTTGCATGATACACTAATGTCAATTGACAGTCGTTCCGAGATGATACGGACGGCTACCTTAATTTACGGCGTATAACGGAAAGTTCATGTCATGGCAGATGTTACGCACTATTGTCTGGATTTTTTTAAATATAAATTACTATGCTCAGAGTATAATTTTCTATTATATTTAATCGTTAATTACGTGTTTCCATCAAAATCTATCTACATATCTATTTAAACATTGCTTTTCCTGCCAAAGGCGGAGGGATATTATTTTGGCGTTGTCCATCCGTCCGCCGTTCGTTAATCCGTCTGTGTTTGTCGGTAGCTGTTTTTCGGCAACTTGCATGAGATAGAATAAAACTTGAAATAAATGTGATATATAAAGGAGTGCTTTCGTTTCCTACGGTACCGTCTCAAACGGGATTTTACCCGCTCATTGGGATTGTCGCCCTTGTCGATACATGAAAATCGCAGCCACTCATAGATTCTCGACCGAGAACAGAACTTCGAAAAAAAATGCTGAGACGATGCCCTACGGCCGCGTACGCTAGCTCGGCCCAGCGTTTTCGACAGGCCGAGACAAACGACAGCCATGTGTCCCGAGCGAGACAGCCCGGCGATCAGGCCATGCGAGCTCGGTAGTCCGACAAGGCCCGCTAGACCACTCTTAGAAGTAGAGGATGGGGTGAACCCCGTTCATTTCCGTGCTTGGAGCCCTCATGGCGTCCGTCTAGTCTCCACGGATATTTCGAGAATTCTGGAAACTGACTGTCATTTTTTGGAGGTTTAGGTGGTTATCCACACCAACGTCTACGCCTGAGTCGCGTACACGTGGGCGCGGCCTTCGCCCTGCGCGCATTGCGGGTCGTTGGCTGAGAACCTGCTTGACTTTCCGCGCGTTATGGAGCCCTTATAAGGTCTGTTGGTTGGCCCAGGAACAGATACATCCGTTCGAGTACGGGAAAACCTTGTAGGAGACCGAGCTGTACCTCTGTCGAGTACCACTTTCGGCCTGCACCATGTGCTAGTGCCAGTCGCTAACCACAGAGTCCTCTGAATCAGGACTCTTATCCATCCATGAATAAACCGCACACATTTATAGTTCCATTGAGCGCTAGTCTACAAAGAAGCCCCTCAAACCCTTTGTCCTCGATACCTAAGATTGCCAAGGTTTTCGAGTTCTCGGGGTGCCAGCCACCTAGAGCGCCGACGTCTTGACCTTTGACGGTTACATTGTTGACATGATACTTTTGAGTGATGGTTGCCGTTTATCATTGTTAAACTTCTCGGCGTTGGCCTTGTGTATCCAGCATTCCTCTCGGTCGGTCCCTATGGTCGGATCTTACACGACCGCATGTTTAACTTTCACCATGACAATGTCTGGCTTTTATAGACACATAACACTCTGCACTTCCACACCTAGTTTAGGGTCAAAATCAGTCACCTAGCCTTCACCGGAGTTCCGCATGAATAAGCCAAGCATTCAGTCCTCGCGAGCTCGGTAGCCCGGCCCGCGAGACCATCTCTATAAGACCTGTTACATGACATTTTTAATTTAAACAAATCCATATTGATTCAAAATTATGTTTTATGATATTTTTATACTAGAAGACTATTATATTTTTAACGAAGGGTACAATATTTGTAATAAACACGAGAACTTGTAACTTTCATATTTCACTATATACCACAGTGATTATATAGACATAAATATGTGTCTATAAACATTGTAATTATAGCCAGGAAATTAGACTACAGGAATCTGAAAGTTACACGTACAGGTCTACGGCAATAGGGTTTGGGCTACTTTATAAATATGAGGTCGATATACAATATTAATCGGTAGATTCAAGAAAACTAACTTTGGAAATACATACATTTGAAATGAAGCTAGGGTTAACAGCGTGCATTGAATCTACTGACTGTTTTATTGCACAACAAGTTCCAAGTGTTCGTAAAGAACAGAGCTATATAACAGTATACAACTGGTATACATCATCTTATTAACAGATAGTAATATTGAAACTACAGAAACGCAAGGTGGGAATTTAATTTTTCATCCATTAGTTTTGAAGGAAAGTGGCAAATTGTATTGCACACACTTTACACAAGAGTATACTACATTATCGCTTTAAAGGATACTAAATAGAAACCGATAGAGGGTCGTGAGTTCACATCTCAGTGACAAATAACGAAAACGAGCTATGAAGATACTATAAAGAGACAAGCAGTTTCAAAACATATGCAAGTACATGTCTATTCATGTTTTAAGGGCTAAATATTTTTAATAATAAATGTACTGTATCTCGTGTGTTTACGTATGAGTAAGTCCTTTCTGTGTGATATATGTTCCAAGAAATGGTACATGAACTACAAGAACTCGAACTGATAATCGAATTGAGATCGGAATAAACAAAGATAGCATACGGCGCTGACAAAAGCATTACGATTATACGTATCTTTTGATTAAATTGAGTCGTGTTCTGAGAAAAACTGGGCATAATGCATGTATGTTAAGTGTCGTCCCAGATTAGCCTGTTCAGTCCGCACAGGCTAATCAGGGACGACACTTTCCGCCTTAACTGGATTTTCATGTAGAAGAGACTTCCTTTAAATTAAAATTATCATATTAGCGAAAGTGGTCTTCCCTGATTAGCATGTGCGGACTGCACAGGCTAATCTGGGATGACATTTTACGCACATGCATTAAGCCCTGTTTTTTCAGAACGCGACACAAATTGAGTTAAGAATTGACTGAAACCTGATACATAGCTGACGGAGATGTAGCATTGAGCGACGATTGAAACATGACTTCCGCGTTGAACAGTTACAGTCGCAATTACGACTGGTGAGCGTTCATAAATGCTTTCCGAATTATATAAATTTCGAGTTTTTGTGGTTATTATATTCGCTGGAAAAATAAGTTATTCAAGTAAGTAACTTTTATAGAGCTGAACACATTTGAGTTTTTGCTGAAATGAAATGGGAATGTCTTTAGCATATCTTTTGGTGCGGGCACGACGGTCTGAATGCTTTGTCGATTTCGAATATATTTTTGCTTAATCCCCAGTGAGTTTTTCATTGACCGTTCTCAGGTGGTGAACTGACGTCAATTTCTTAATTACGAGTGTCTTTTGTGTAGTGCATTTGTATTTATTTTAATTGGCCGTAATAATTCAATTTATTTGAAACGATTTACATCGTACTAATCTATGCGATCTGACTCAAGATATACACACTTACCAGCTTTTTGATCTTTAACAATCTTATTGCGGACTCTTTCTGTATTGCAAGACGATGATCTGAATATTTAACATTCTGTTGCTTGGTGTTGTACAGATGATATGTATTTGATATTTGTTTTGTTTTCTTTTCGTCGTGCCGCATAAAGTTACGACTCAGGGGCTCTGGGTCTGTATATAACTATTGAGTATAAAAATTGAAATTACATTGAAATAGTTTCGCTTATATTGCTATTGACTTTGAATCGTGCTTTGTTATTGATGTTTATTTACAATTCAATCTTGTATGAATTATTATCGGCAAAGTGTGAGGGTTGGGCCGTTCTAAGGAGGTTACGGCAATTTGTTAGTACTTATCACTTCTGTTTAGTGCATTTGTTGTGTATATCACTGCTTGTCAATCGATTTCCAGACATAAATAAAGGGCCGCTTTATATACTAAGGTTCTGATGATGCAGCGTTGATATTTCATGTATTTGTAAGTAATGTTTTACTCTCCATTGTTCTAGTATAATGTTGAGCACAAGTGTTTGAAAATTTGATAACTGTCTTCTTCCTCAAAAAGTAATTTATGATATATGACGAATGAAATGTATTGCTTAAAAATATATTTTTGTTTTGACGAACAATACCCATGTACTTTCTATCGCTATTCTTTGATTTGATACACGCAACAACAAACACATTATACCGAACGGCTTAAGTCAACACTTACTCAATTTGTTTCGACAACTCGCTGGTTATTCGCTTACTTATTCATTGTTATTGTGCTAAAACAATCACCCTTTATTTATTGATGACTAAGGTAGACGTCTTATGTTCAAAATTCGCTAGGAATGTTTTGTTTGTGTTTTCAACAATCTTCCCTTGACATGAACAAAACAAAAACTAAAAGAGTTGTATGTAATGTATTTATAAAACTGTTCACCTTATAAACACCTTATAAACAATAAATATCAATTTATAATTATGATTATTATAATGCCACTTCAGCTTTCAATACTGCTACGTCAGAGACTACCTAATGTAAAACAATTCAAAGCAACAACAGTTAAATACAATTATGTTTGGCTGACTGAACTAACATCTATGACACAAAGTTCAACTATTTAATAACTTCTGCACATTATTTTATTTTCGAAGTTCAAAGCGTCTCGAGAAGCCTTTGTTTGCTTTCAACAGCTGTTTAGATGTTGCTTTAAAATTAAAATGTGAAACCACCCAATCAATTTAACAAGAAGTTCACAAACGGTTATTTTAAAGCAGTTCAAACTGTTAAAACCATCAGCGGCGCTGTCAGTTTTACCGCATCATTTTAATTGCGCACGAGATTAATCCCCTTTCTCCCTCATAAATTGTCTTTGGTATTGAAATATCAATGGCTGAATAGTGCCCAATCGGGTGATATTTTTAGAAAAAATAATCGAGAAATAAACCAAAATTGCCTGATTTAAAAATGCAACGTTCAAATAAGTTGCATGAATCGACTTTGCATACAATGTGTTATATATCAACTATTTTATATCATTTTGGCAAATATATGTTCAGTATGATAACGGCTTTTCCCCAATATTCATTTAGTCTACTTTAATGTGTATACTTGTTATATAAGGCGATTCTTTATTGAATGCATTTAATATGTATTGAACTGTATTGAACTATTTAGGTAGAAAATGCATGTTTGGGCCTCTGACTATCTGTGACTGTGCAGCTTTAATATAACACCGTCTCATAGTTATGCACGTTACCCACGTTACCCATACTTTAACGCTATTTGCTATTTATTTGTACATGGTTTCCGATTTAAATTCGCTAAACAGGAGACAATACGCAGTTATGTCATGTTCATTGTCTAAAGCGAAAACATTACACAAATCTTATTTATATCAGGAAGTCCGTGTAATTCAAATTGAGTCGCAGTTGACTGACGGTGCGATGCGAAAGTTTAAACAAGCGAGTGAAACTTAATATACCAAAGTTGTAATCCGTTTTTTTTGATCGATGCGAAATTTTAAACAGGCGAGTGAAACTTAATATACCAAAGTTGTAATCCGTGTGTCCTCTGTTTGTAAACCACATACATGTTTATCACGATATACCAAAAATGATGTATATGCGAGGCGGTTTAATGTGGTACATTGTATTTGTATCATTGCTATGCTCTTCGTCTGGTATTGTACTACATTCTATTCGATAAAATGAGTAGTTTTTATTCCGCTTATTAAATTGACTTTAACAGATGCTGAGTGAACTGAGTTATTCGGCATATCTTTGAGTTTGTTTGTTTGAATAATATAGTAAGCAAATGTTTCCTAGGTTAGTTTAAATAATCATTTGGTACTTGAGCGAATATGTTATTACGCATTCGTTTATGAAGGTTTATGTTACGAAATCATTTATACAATTTATAGCTGGTAACGGTATTTTAATATCTTAGCGAATACATGTCAGTGCCATTTGAATATTGGAAAGTTTAATTCCATGTGTTGTACAAAGATAAAGATATGTGGAAAAATCATATAAATGTATAGCAAAAGAAATATCAGTTGTATATTTTCATATTTATGTTCGATATTTCCATATATATGTTCTACAAATTAATATATGATTGCACTATGTTCATACATATGTGATTAACTTGCTGATATTTGTATTGTTTAATTTCCAAAAAATGTGTATGTTCTTAACCTTCATATTTGTGTGCAATATTTCCACATGTTTGTTGCAAACTTTTCATAGATATAATGATAATTACTAGTATTTTCTATAATTTGCATAATGGGAAATATTTTAGGTAACACTCTACAAAATAATTTTACAAAACTTTATTCTCAAAAGTGCCCTTTCTCTTCTGTTTAAAACGTCATTAAGCGATCGCACGAATGCTTTTGTTGTTTGTTCATGTACGCTCAACATTTGTTGCATTACATTGGGGACTACGTTGAAAGACGGACGTTTCGAGAGCGTTAATAAATTTCGGTGCTTTTATTGAAATCTCACGCCAAAACTTTGTTTTCCGAGGGTGCTTGCATTTGGGCGATTTTTATTTTCTTAGTATGTGCGAGAATGTATCTTTTTATTTCAATGCGTAGACGAGGACACTTCCATCTTTAAAATGATACCTGGCTTGCAAAATACGATATACATTAATGGCAAAAAAATGCTTTGAAAGATTGATACAGGGACCCTTTGGAATTTGGAATTCGTGTAATCGACCTATATGACCATGATTTAACACAAATATATGAAATATCGAACGCATATATGAAATTATACGACCCACATTTTACCATACATATATAGGATGTTACAAAATACATAATTTGTATTATTATTTTATATGTCTTTAAATAACATATATAAACATGTATGTCACATTAATATAGAAATATTGAACATATATTCCTACATATACCACATTCATATGCAAACATTGTATTTATTATTTGCAAACGATTTGCGAAACTGTCTTCCACAATAACGATATCGTCTATCGAATCAGCTATTTATACACGTATATATAACAATATAGAAAGATCTCAGCTCTTATGCACAAAATGTCATATTAAATATATTGATACGAGTTCCATTTTTATTATGATATAGCCAGCCTTCGATTGACTGCGAAACGAATTTATCAAAGAGTACTTTTATAAAAAACAAGTATTTTTAAAATTGTTGAATTAATGGGAACTTCAAACAACAAGCTAGTAAAAAACCTGAGCAAGTTAATATGTGGAGCCTGGACACATTTTCCAACAAACCTACGCTTGGATATAGTAGTTCAAATATTAATTGATATAAATGAATCTCCATCACATTTTTTTTCGTTTCTACTATTCTTTATAACATTTTAATAACTTTAGTTTGTGTATGGTTTCATCATTTGCACTTGTTAGTTAAAGGTTTCATCTCCAATGTTCTATACAATGACATAGTGGAATTCATGTTTATGCATCCTTTTTTTGTCTGTGGAGCAATACTCTAATAGTGTAGTTGCATGTTTGGTTATTTGTAGAAATATTTTGTCGACTTTAATATTTAAATTACATTGGTTAATCATCTTTTTATATTAGTCGACTAAAACTCGTTATTATACTGGCATATATTGTATTTTGTTTGTGAAAAAATTGAAAGAAAATTATTATGGTATGGGTGTTAATCTTTGCGCGATCAAGATTATATCTATATAAATAAAACTGTATTCACGTTGGCATAAGGGTATGTAGATATATGTTTAACTTTTCGTTAATCACAAAACACAAACTCATTACGTCTGTCTGTCTGTTTGTCTTACATCGCCCTTGATGTACGTCACATCAACAACGTACTCACTTACTTGAAACCATGTGTCAAATACCTGTCGGGTAGAAATGTAATCTTAAAAGAATGATCCGGTCGAGACTCACACTTAAGGCATTGTATTTTAGAGACGCTGAAACGACCACAGCGGCTATAACGACTATAATGGCTGAAACAACCGTAGCGAGTATAATAACCACAGCGGCTGAAACGACCACTGCGGCTGAAAACGACCACAGCGGCTGAAACGACCACAGCGGCTGAACGAACCAGCAAGCTTGCTGAAACGACCACAGTGGGCTGAAACGACCACAGTGGCAGAAACAACCACAGCGGCTATTATTACTACAGATGCTGATACGACCACAGTGGCTGAAACGACACAAGTGCTTGAAACGACCACAGTGGCTGAAACGACCACAGCTGCTGAAACGACCACTGCGGCTGAAAATGACCACAGCGGCTGAAACGACCACAGTGGCTGAAACGACCACAGTGGCTGAAACGACCACAGTGGCTGAGAAACAACAACAGCGGCTGAACGACCACAGTTGCTGAAACGACCACAGTGGCTGAAACGACCACAGTGGCTGAAACAACAACAGCGGCTGAAACGACCACAGTGGCTGAAACGACCTACAGCAGCTGAAACGACCACAGTGGCTGAAACGACCACTGCGGCTGAAACGACCACAGGGGCTGAAACGACCACAGCGGCTGAAACGACCACAGCAGCTGAAACGACCACAGTGGGCTGAAACGACCACAGCAGCTGAAACGATCACAACGGCTGAAACAACCATAGCGGTTATTATGACAACAGAGGATGTAACGATTAAAACCGCTATTATGACTACAGAGGCTGAAACGACCACAGTGGCTACTTTGACAACAGATGCATCTACTTCCTCAGAGGCTTCAGCGACAACAGAGACCCAAACGACCGCAGAGTCCCTTACAAACCACAGACGCACTTAAGACAGAATCGATTTCAAAATATGTATATCATTGGGCGTTGGAGTTGGGGTAGCAGTTACGTTGGGAACCATTGCTATAGTAGCCGCAGGAATATGTGTTTCAGACGGTTTGTGACATTCTGTTTTTGAAAGTTTTCTAACCGAAACTCAATTTTTGAACACCTATGTTATAATAAATTAATGCAACTATAGCGAGAGCATGTTATGCTTACTCTTCATAATTATAAAACCTATGAAATATATCGTTATAATGATTTACTTCATTATGCGTGAAAAGTGAATAACATTTGATACATTTACGCGTTTAACTTTATTTATTTTTAATTTAGGTGTAAAACAACCCCTTCATTTGTGGCAGAAAATCATGTATACGAAGACACAACATACTTGGTAAGTTTTTTTCTAGAGCATGTCGAAAGCCTACAAAAGTATTAAGAGCCCAAATACGACTAGAATAGTCTGAATTCGAGTATACGAGTAATGTAAGAATACAACTTTATAGCTCATATATAGAAACAATGCCATTATACAAAGTAAGGTAGAAGGACTGATTAAATCGGGGAAAGTCTGACAATATCGACGTCGTTCATGACGAGTCGGTTTCCCTCGGTATATCGACGGATATTGTAGATTGACGATCCATTAAAGATATATGAAAGGTATTCATAAACGAAATATTCAATCATCAGTTACATCTGCAAGTTATATATACAGTTAACAAAGCATTTATTTGATAAATGTCAATTTACAATATTACGTTTGACAAGAATTCAAAATAATGGCAGGTTTCTTTCTTGAATTTTAAAATCACACCCCTTTAATGCTTAGCTGCATATATTTCTGTTTGAATGTTTGTTTTTGACGGGAAAAGTTGATAATTGTTTTATATTTGTTGAATTGTTTTATATCTGTAGTACATTTATTTGGTAAGCTTCAACGAACGATAATTTTTGTCCACATGCCCGCAACTGACTTTGAAGTTTTGACACCCATATTTATGATAGTTGAATTTGTCCCTCTTTTCCATAGGCTTCGTGTGTACTTTATTTTATTGTCTTTATACTCTTTCTTAAAATAGCGCATTATTATTATTTAATGTTCATTATGGGGATAAACTGTTTTAAAGAATTAAATATACTATAAATAAAACATATGAAATGAGTCGTGGCTCTTCCAAACATTCGGTTTGGCATGTCAAAAATGCTAATAACATTTTTATTAAATTGTAAAGTCTTAAAAATTCTCAAAACTAATTTCTAAGTGATTGTAGATTATGACGGGAACATTTAAAAAAACACTTATGATTATATTAATCAGTCCACTGCTACATTAAAGGTCCAAATAAACATAAAGTCCCAATTTGAAAACCCCGAAATCGTGTAACTGTATCAAAATTATGACAATTATATTATGTTAACAATGCAAGGGCTGTTTTCCATTCTAAGAAAAATGTTTATATGTGAAAAGTTACAAACTGTTATCCAGATCTTATACTTTTTTGTTACTTTTAAATGTATAATTCAACATATGTTTTCTTTTCAAGGACAACAGTAGGCAATACACTACTTTAAAGGATGTGAATAGTTCACCATATGAACTCGCCACAAGCATCGGGGGCCTTAACGCTAACGCCGCAGCGGTGGACGAAAACGTATATGCAGCAATCAATGAAAACGATGTTTAAAATATGTGTGTAAATTGTTTGACTATGTGACAGACTCGACCATGATGTTCAAAATAAAAAGGAAGACTCATTAAAATAGCAATTATCAACGCACACAACACAGTAGGTCCTGAGTCACAAACCACAGTTCCTCGACATCATAAAGACGAACCCTTTCCAAATTTAAAATGAAATCCACTCAGCTGAAATCAGAAGAGAAAAATATTTGTCCAACGTGTTCGTTTTCTTGCAGAAATATTTGAAACAAGAGGTTTATATGGCATCGCCCTAAATCCGTCCTTACAAGTTGCAGACATGGTCAGGTAAGAAGAGACATCTTCTAGTTGAAATGTTGCGATGCTTCTCCATGACGCCATCATAAAGTTTAATTGTATGCACAATTGAAAGGAAATAACGATTCGATATGAGAAATAAACCACGCGACATTATGAGAAAGACAGTGTGCATGTGCAAGGAAATACAAGGGTTCTATGCATGATTACAAATTGCAAGCAGTGTAGTTTGCATAACGATATATATTTATTAATGTTTGTCATGTTCATTACTTGTTCAACCATTTTATGTCTATCTCGATAAAATGTGTCCGGCTTCTTATAATGAAAATTACTTTGACATTTTTATAAACTTTCACTTGCAATTGTAACCTAATTATAGACATAAAGACATACGGTTAATTAAATATCCAGACATATTTGAAGACAACAAACTGGTATACAAATATATAATGTTGATAGATATACGGATATCTTATACATTAATTTATCTTGCAAATAAATTGCTTAGAAATGTAAGATAATACTTGTTTTTTTTTGTTCTAATGTTACTATGTAATTATTGCATATGTATACATTTGTATATATAATCTTGTGATAGAGAGAGAATGATAGTGTTGCTACTTTGATAACACATTTTTTAAGAAATGTAGAATATATAGGTAATATATGTTGTGTTGCCTTTACTATGATACATTTATATATGTCCCTTCTCTATACTGTATTTGGATTGCGCCCATCACAATACAACTTTTAATGAACCAAATTAAATAAGTAAAGTTATAATAACATCATGAACATTTTTAATATTTATGCATATTATGAATCTCAATACATAGTTTAGTTCTATGGGCTGGAGTTATGTTATGGTTATATGATCCTACAAATAATAACTTGTGCTCAAAACATAAGCATTGTTTACCGTGAAGTACACTCTCTATGATTTTGTGTTAATAAATTTAAGTTCGTTATCATACTGTATACACATAGGCTTGATAAAAAATAAAGTTCTATTCCGTTCTGTTTACAATTATATGATAGTTTCTTTAAGTAAATTACGATGACAAGTTGTGATTTTAATTGTAATATTAATTACTCATGGTTCTATTAGACCAGGCTTTGCTTGAGCTAAAATTACGAGCAAAAATAATAAGCAAAAAAAGGCTGTAACCATGATACATTTTACTACTGGACCACATACTACACAACTGGAGCCTGTGGGTTTACTTACTTTGATTAAATAGTGTAACGCTCGATTAAGGATGGCACGGTGCGTTACTTGGAAAGAACACAATTTTTACCGAATGGCATAAAACACGAATTTTAGAAGTATACGGTGCATAAAAACAGGGCTTCCAGTTCGCGCAGTAGTTGGTAAACGCTTTCCTCGCCCTGGCGACACGGGATTCAAGCCCCCCTGCCCTCCTATGCGAGTTTATTTGATGGTCGCCATACCAGGTGGGTTTAACTCCGAGTACGCCTGCCCCACCTCACAGCACAGGACAACATCCGTATAGTGATTGCCTTTCAGTAAAAAAGAACAAACAGCTAAATATTGCAGCTGAAATTCAGAATGATTTTTAATTTTCGTTTGGCGATATAGTGAATTGAGTAGAAGTGCTGGTTCGATTTTCTGAGTGTCACATAATGGAGACTAAGGGGTGCAAGCTACGGGAAGAAACTTATACAATACAAATCATTTATACAATACTGTTCAATCATTTGTCTGCAATATTATGAATATCTATTCGACAATGTTCACATGATCTTAAATACGAGCATGATTCTTTTTATGCTATGTCTAATTTTGTATTGCTATGGCAAAATGATCTAAGCTTACGGTTTAAGCACATACAAAACGCGATGCGTTAAAATACTACTTATGTTTACATTATTCTGTATAACACAAAGTAGATGTATTAAAATGTACACCAAAGATCAATTGATGCATATTTAATTATTATAAGGCTAAAATTAACCATTAAAGATAAACTCAATTTTCCAATTATCCAGAAACACAGATTGCCATAATTTTGTAATTGGTGATTCTGTGGCCAATTACCCTATATATCGACACTCGGATTGAGTTCAACAGAGCTTAGATTTTAATCAATCAAACAATTAAGGTAACATTGTGAACTTCAATTTTCCATAATAGTGTTTTTGTTCTGCCCCTTTGCTTGTCCATAAGAAAACACGGTTCGACACACATAACAGTTTTATAAAAAGCTGCAATATTTGTCATTCAATATAAAAAATATTTTTTTGTAGAACGTCGAATATTCCGTTTTGCATACTAAACTAATACTTTCATTAAAAATAAAAATATCTTTTGACGTCATTTGTATTTCGTTTTTAAATCGGTTCAAACGATTAAGGTATGATTTAAAAGATGTAAAATAATACGATTGTTGGTCAGCAAACGACAATCCAATGGTTCCACATAAATGAGTGTAGAAAAAATTAGCTTATCTTTTTAGTTACATTTTGTTTTATGGTTATTGCGTTTTTGCAAGTATGTGAATTTCTGCTTGGCGACGTACAGTCAAATTATATTTTGTGGCGGCTTTGGCTGCAAACATACCTCAGGGAAACATGGCAAAACATTGAATAACACTATACTTCAACAATAAGTATACACTTCAAATTAACTAATACATTTACAATTTTATATTTAAACAATAGCTGTGTTTGTAAAACACAATTCCCCCTACTGCGCTTTGAAGACGCACGGCAGCTATTTTAGTAAAAAGGTTGTATTTTGAATGTAAAGGTAACAGTGACCTTGACCTTTGACCTTATAACCATAAACCATATTTGATTGTAGATCTCAATAAGATGCATGCACATGTGAAGTTTAAAGTACATAGACCCAAGAGTTTTCATTTTATGAGCAAGGTTAAAGTTTTGGGATACACCCACAATGACAGACAGACAGGCCAAAAACATAATACCCCGATCATTCGATCCGGGGGCATAAAAATAATCGTATTATCGCGACAATAGGAGGGAAGGTCTGATTAAACTTATAGAGACTCTTCCTTTTAAGACAAGTGAACACTTGCCTGTCAAATACAGGGAAAACGTCCGACGTATCATTAAACGTTACGATAATTAAATCTGGGTCACCGCTTGGGAAGGCCATTCCAAAATAATTCGCGCTAACGTCTGATATGCTGTGCTTTCGCAGTAACGCATTGGTAAGGCTGTTAGAGCGCCGTGTCATCGCATAGAACGTCAGGTTGCGGCGATACTTTTGGACATGTTAAAATACATCGGTGCAGCTATACATTTGCAAGGCGCGCTTGATTGGCCTATATGCGATTGGACTTTCACAATACGCGTTATTTAATCAGATGATCAAGAATCTATTAACGTGAAACACGAGTAATTCAACACTTTTTGCTAACTTTTGATAATCTTCTATTCTGTTTTAACCATAAAAATAATTCGGAAGCAAAATGCATGCGTGTCTAACTTAATTCACCCTCTGGTGCTCAGCGTTCACATGCATATCTGACTTAATTCATCCTCTGGTACCCAGCGTCCACATGCATGTCTTACTTAATTCACCCTCTGCTACCCAGCGTCCACATGCGTTTCTAACTTAATTCACCCTGTGGTGCCCAGCTTCCATTTACCAGGGTGGGTTATAGAAAACTAAAAACACGTGGGGTAATGTATATTGAAAAGCGCACTAAGAAATTCAGTACATTCCAGTCATCAACACACTTAAGTTATAAAATGGCCAGTTCCGATGTAAAACAGCATTCTGACACGTATTAAGCGATAATTAGGTAAAACTTGCATCCTTCTTTATAATCAAGTCATGACTTGATGATACTTTCAATTTGTATGTAGACACCTTTTCCTGCTTGATGGCACTTACATCGTGCCTGATGATGAATGTCTTTTTACACTCGGCTTCATGGTATCATGTGTTTTCGTTAATTGCATGATGGGTAACTTACTATGTGCATATTGGTTTGTGCAGAGAGA
This sequence comes from Dreissena polymorpha, assembly GCF_020536995.1. Taxonomy (NCBI): domain Eukaryota; kingdom Metazoa; phylum Mollusca; class Bivalvia; order Myida; family Dreissenidae; genus Dreissena; species Dreissena polymorpha. The sequence continues at coordinate 40,979,294 of NC_068363.1, forward strand.
CTTGCGAAATAGGATCAGTGCATACTGGAATAAACAAATGAAGCGTTAAATAAACTTACGAGATGGCAAGATGTGAGTTTCATCTAAGCACAAAGAAACATTAAGTTATGCATGATACAATTATGTCAATTGACAATCGTTCCGAAATGCTACAAACGGCTACTAAAATTACAGCGTTTAACGGAAACTTTATGTTTGGTAGAAGTTGCGCCCCTTTGTGTGATATTGACATTTGATAGTAATTGGCCGTGTTTGTTTTAGGCATAATTTATCCTTATTTTGAAAGGATAAGTTGATAATCTACTTAAATAGGGAAACATTTCAGCACTATTGTATGAATATGTATTTAAAACTTACTATGTTTTGTCTATATTTTACTTTAGATTTCACCTATAACTATTAGTTTCCATCTGCAATAATCTACATTTCTATTAAACAAATGTTTTCCTTGCCCCGACCAAATCACTGTCCCATAGGGGAGATGCGCTATGTGAGAGACAACCGATTTTCCGCAACCGCTGCGCGAGCTCCATCGCACGTTCGACTTTTCGCCGCCGGACATTGGTTGAAAGACCGCGCCGAGCTGACCAGACGCGTAACTTCGTATTGAAGGCACGAAAGCCATGTCCGACTGAGCGTCTCGGGGCCCGTTCGCACCGCCGATTACAGGCATGTGACTTCTTCACGCTGGCCGGGTGTGAATGCGGCCTGGATCACTGCGGGCCGCTTCGGCGGCCGAGCCTCTTGCCTTTGCCAAGAGGTTCCTCAAGGTGATTTCCCCCGCTGTAAGGGGCCCTGGCCTTGCTCACGTTGCACAAGCGCCTGATGTCCTTGCTCTCAAAAACGGCGAAAAAATGTCTATTTCATTTGTTTACTCCCATATAAATATATAGGGATGCTTTCATTTCCAAACGGGTTTCTACCCTCTTACAGGGACTGTCACCCGTGCCAATACACGGAAATCGCTGCAACCGATGGATTTTCGACCGAGAGCAGGCCTTCGGAAGCCAGCGCGAGGACGAAGCACTACGGCAGCTTTTGCTTGTTCAGCCTGCCCTGTCCGGCATGGCTTCCGCGATCTTAGGCCGAGACAAACGGCGCCCATGGATCCCGAGCGAGACAGCCCGGCGATCATGCTTCGCGAGCTCGGTAGCCCGACTTTGCCCACGAAACCATCCCTACCATTAGCGAGTCCCGGCTACGCGAGCATCAGCCCAGCGTTCTCGATCTCGGTAGACCGGCCCGCGAGACGAGACCCGCTAGACCATCTCTACTGGACCTTTTTAAATGATATTGTTTTATTCATTAATACTAATTGATTGAAAATTATGAATTTTTAAATTGCAGAAAACTATTGGTTTCTTAACGGGGGGCACAATAGTTTTAGTGGACACGGGAACTAATTTTCAGGTTTCACTATATACCACAGATATTATATAGACATAAAGTGATAAATGTGTGTTTATATACATTGCAATTATAGTCAGGCAATCAGACTATAGAAATCTGAAAAGTACGTGCAAAGGTCTGTGACAATTGGGGTCATGCTACTATAAATATGAGATCGATATTCAATGTGCATCGGTAGGTTAAAGCTACTGTATTATTTTACTGTATATTTTATTTGGACAAGGGTACGGGCCACACATCCAACACATGAGCTCCGTTATGTATTGAATACAATACAATATACATGTTTATTTTCTGGAGCATCAACTACAACTTACACATATCATACGCGGTAGTCAATTTCTTGTTTACCCAATACACCTACTGGTCTACATGGCACAAATAAATGTATTTATTTATATTGAGATTATATAACAAAGGGAAATAATACAGCTTATTCAGTATAATAGTAAAAATGTTTCGGATGTTTTCTCATTTTTTCAAAAAGTAATGTATTCAACATACGGAAAATAAATGTGCACCTCCTACTGTCTAATTTGGTAACTTGCATTTGGTTTAATTGCATTCTGCGTACTGCCTGTTGCTGTCTACAGTTTGTTATGACGCTTAATGGCAAAACCGATTATGACAGGCTTCACAGAACAGTCTCAACACGTTTGATAGAATTTAAAAGTACACATGACAGCGACATTATTTGTGGAACACACACACAATGCGGATAGTCACCAAGCACGTTGCAACAATCATCAAGTATTAACGAATAGAAAACAAGCATGCTGGAATTGCGTGAATCATATTAAAAAAAAATCAGCCATAAATATATATACACCATTAATGATGTAGTTTTTACCTAATATTATTCCATATATATACATATATAACCATAGTGCCGACCAATGTATGCCCGGTCGGTCCAAGATACACAGATAATTTATCGATACTACCAAATGAAATATTCCCTATGTCGTATAAGCGTATTTTGTAAATATTTACATGATTGTGTGGCATCAAATTTCGCTCGTGGCATACAACATTGTACGATACAACCAACCGGAATACCGCACTGAAGTTATATTTCATATTTAATTTTTTCTCAATATTTTATGTTCTATTTTCCAAGCCGAAACAATTGAAGATTAAATATAAATTCTATGTTTTACTTTCAAAATGTGCAATTCAAAACGACAAAGTTATTCAAAAACTACGCTGATATAAAAATACTGGTATTGAATGCACTCTGAAAACTTGCGTCTATGTGACGTGTGATCAATTCTGCACAGACAAGTGTATTGTCTATCACTGAACATGTTTTTTAAAATAGTTTTCGACTATGAAAATGAAATATAGTTAGTGTTAAATGCACTTTGATTTATTAAATGTTTCTAATTACATATGTTCTAAACGTATATTATAGTTTTATGTATTAATTTATCTTTTATCTTTTTAAAAACATTTGCATCGTGTAACTCACCTCAAAAAACGATCATTTATGTTTATACAAAAACAAATACTGTTGACAACAATATCATATAAATTAATACCTGCTTCTGCGCAGTTTTTAAAATATCTTTGCAGACACACTGCAGGTTTTGGAAACACATTTCAAACACTATTCAATCTCACGGGTGGTTACCGTGTGGCTATGATATTACTTAGTGAAAACATAATTTTGAATGATAAATAATCATATTATAACGAAAATTAACTTTTCTGAGAAAAAAATTCACCATCAAATATATATATAACAAGGTATACAACTCAAAATCATCCGAAAACGGGGTGCATCGTTTTGAACAGCCATAACTTCATCAAAGTAGGACTGAAACCAGATCGTGATGGCATCCTGATTAGTGAACATGTTTTAAGTGAGGGCATTCTATATAGGTATGTTGAACAAACTGATATAACTAGTATTTACAATGCAAATTAATCGTCTTTCTTTGTAAAAAAATAACTAACACTGGTACATTTCGTAAACAAACAGCGTTTTTACATTTGATAAGATTGTTAACATTGTTATAGATTGAAACTAATGTTTTGCTACACAGATGCATTAATGAAGTAATAACATAATAAACATAATAGTCAGCATGTCCTTCATATATACAAAGAACCAAATTTTTAAACTACTTTTGAAAACGTCCGGAACCTGAGCACAGCTAAATAGAATATTGTGTCCTTATTTAAATTGCATTCACATTTATCAGATATTATTGAATCTTTAGTAAAGTCATTATTGTTGTTATCTCACTTCCAATATAAAAGTATATACTTTTTCATGAAAAATGGCGAACGCATTCAGGGTTCACTTTCTTATAAGAACTAGGCCACTTTTTTTCTTACAGGTAAACACAGTCAATTTATGTCAAAAATAAAATTTCGCATATTTTATGTGTTTTTTTTTTAATCTTATTTGCTCGTGTCATTTTGACCTTACTCAAGATAGTAATTATCTCAGAAAAGTAGAACAAAGAAAAGTAGAAAAACGATTTTTAAATCTTCAATTACTTATCCTATATTGTTTCTTAGGTCTAGGCTGAGCGTTTCGCTGAAAGGACCATCGCACGTTTTTCGAGCGTTTGAATCACTAGTCATGTCCATGCTTTCAAGTGTCTTCATAATTTTTAATGTGTTAGATTCTTTTCCGTGTCACATTGCATCAACTGTTTGTTGTATTATTAGCAGTTTTGACCGATTTCCAAATGTGTTCTGTTTAAAAACTGTGCACTTGTTTAGCCTTCGATCATTATATCCACTAGATAAATGTAAGCATTGCGTCAGTAGATCTTACTCCTATGTGTCTGTGTTTGATATAGCAGTCATATGATGTATATCTGTCTGTTATAGATGTTTAATACCATAGTGGATATGGCAGTAAAGAACTATAACAAGGTTGCATGGGTTATACATATACTCATGTTAGTCCTTCAAATTGCGCGTTAGACCCATAACTGCTCCGTACTTAATATTAGAATTCATTGTTATTCATTGTTTATATGCGATTTATTTACCGTTTTTATCAATAATAAGTCAAACAAGAAGCAAATTATTTCGAGTTTTTGAATTCTCGAAAAGCTTACTTTTCTTAAAAAAATGTTATTATTACTATTGAGAATTCATTTTAACGTTTT